>NW_027126989.1:0-1000 GCF_037325665.1 Littorina saxatilis | reverse complement strand
CGCCCAAACAAGTCTCCATACCTTTCGCTTTCTCAGGTTAGAACACACATATCACCTACTCTTCCATGCCTGTCTCTAAAGACCGAATCACGCAGCGTACTCATCGTCGGCCTCCAGATGGTCTTTCACGGGACATCCGCGGCCCAAAGCTGATAAAAACTCATCGGCGCCCGAGTTGTGTGTCGCGACAAGTTGACCCAAAGGATCAAGCAATTAGGCACACACATAACGTTCACAAAGAGCGGGGGGGCTGGGGTCCAAGCGCCGACAAAAGACGGGTAGGGGATCGTCGGAGCAATGATACCCTCAGATCATCTTCCCCCTTCAGTGTACCCTGTCGCCGAAAAGCTCTAACCGTTTGTTGTCATTGCGTACTCGTTGTCAAACCGTCGGAGTCGTCGACGTTTAGCCGCCATTGTTCATCCGGGGACTTCGGTGTCAGTGATCACGTGAACGAGCAAAGAACAGAGGACGAAGCTGAAGTGGTTTTTTGTCATCGCGGACATGATAGGGGTCATCGCATTGCTTAGCGGTCAACCTCGTGTTGGCTTTTACGTCTAGGAGCAAAAAGCTCTTGTTATCGCCAACTATGTACACATTATTGAGGCTATCATTGCCTACATGTTCGTGTAACTTAAAAACCGGAAGGGAAATTGCCGAAGAAATGTATACAGACAAGAGAAAGCAGGAGGGTAGGTTGTACGGGTGTTATCATAGTTCACAGAAAGGAGGAAAAGCACACATTTTAACAACCACCTTTCTTCTTAAAACAATCAAATAAACAAGCAAACAAACAAGCAAACCTGAGACACACACAAATCAATCAATCAATCAATCAAATATTCAACCAATGATTGATAATTAAACACAGACATAACACGAATCAAAAGGTAGGAACATTTAACGATTGACTCAGTGATGCAGTTAATCACACACACACACATACATGCACTAGCGCGCATGCACACGCACGCACACACACGCACGCACACACACACAC
>NW_027126988.1:0-1000 GCF_037325665.1 Littorina saxatilis | reverse complement strand
CAAGTAACCTTTTGGAGATAACTCTCAAACACAAAATGAGAGAGTTCATTATAGAAGTACACCCCCTAATTTTGAAAGTCAAAATTCTTCCTGGAAAGTCTGTTGCTCATTATGACGTGATGGAATACAATTTGAGGAACTTTATATGTATGTTATAACATAGACACATGCCTGGTCGACTAGTAGGTGCAATATTTAAACAGATACACGTAAAATCATTATTGTGAGGGACAGTTTGTTTGTTATTGGCTTTTCTTACACACACGACGCCTTTGATTAATTGTGCATCTTTACATTTTCAGCTAGTGCTGATTTTTATCTGAAATGCATTTTATCTTCCTAATTTCTCCTCAATGCAAAGTTAGATGATCAAACGTATCCGCGATGGGAAATGTGTGTTATATTTCTTACATTTTCACCAAGACAATCGGTTGTGAGCTGTTTTTACTAAGTTTACTTTTCACTGAAGAAAACATGCTTTTTGTGTGTAAAACAAAACACTCTGTTGAATTTCATTTGAACGGGACAAAGCAGTCCAATTTAGTGTATGTAGTTACTGAATGTAGATTGAGCTTGCAGGATGTTATTTGAACATCGCAACTTCTTCTTCTTCTTCTTCTTCTTCTTCTACGTTCATGGGCTTAGACTCCCACGTTCACTCATGATTTTAACACGAGTGGATTTTTACGTGTATGACCGTTTTTCCCCCGCCATTCAGGCAGCATACGCCGATTTCGGGGGAGGCATGCTGGGTATTTTCGTATTTCTATAACCCACCGAACTCTGACATGGATTACAGGATCTTTTGCGTGCGCACTTGGTCTTGTGCTTGCGTGTACACACGAAGGGGTTAAGTCACTAGCAGGTCTGCACATAAGTTGACCTTGGATATGAGAAAAATCTCCACTTTTAATCCACCAGGCGGCAGCGAACGGGATTCGAACTCACGACCTCCCGATTAGAAGGCCGACGTCTTACCACCACGCTACTGCGCCCGTCT
>NW_027126987.1:0-15034 GCF_037325665.1 Littorina saxatilis | reverse complement strand
AGGGGAGAGAAAGGGAGAATGTACGTTCTGGCTCACCGATTCCGACAGACCCTAAATATTAACGCAAAATAGGCTTCTGGACTAAACTTTTACTAAAATGAAACATGCGACAAAATCAGAAAAATACTGCATAAATCCATACAAAAAAAATACAGTAAAGTAAGGTTGTTTTGAACCAATGCCGGGTCTGTCGGAATCAGTAACCCAGAACGTACATTCCCCCTTTCTCTTATACAACATTCTTAAGCTCAATACGCTCTCTCATTTACAAACTTTACTTCATATGTTCTTTCACTGTTAGAATTATATCTGATACATGCAATGTGACTGTCTAAACGAATAGTTAACTCTTTACAAGTGATTCTATTTTTACTTTTTCTTCCCGTCCTATTTGAATCCCCTTTTTTAAAAACTGCTTTTTCAGATCTTCTATATCGATTGGCTTGTTATATTCAGCTCGTGTTTTTGTTTGAATACTTGCTTTCTTACTTTTGTAGTCATCAAAGTCTGTTTGTATCTGTTTGAATTCTTCGTCAGAAACTTTTGAATCTTCAAGTGCTTTACTGATAGACAGTTTTAGGCTAGACAATTTTGATGATGCAAGAGTGGAAATGGATTCGTGTTTTTCAAGCTTTTTCACAATTTTTTTCATTATAGCTGATGCTATAAATGATAAACCACCAACTGCTGCTGCGACACCACCTAGGATTAGAGAAACTGGAGTCCCTACTCCGGTAGCTAACAGAATTGTTCCCGTTACACCTGCAGCTGATGCAAGGATAGTAGAACCAGTGCTGGCATTAGAAAGGCTGTTGTAAGTTGTTGAGTACTTACGTCTAGCGCGAGAATATTTTTCTAATTCATCTTCTAGTTGTTTTTGTATATTACTAATGTGTGCCAGTCTAAATTGTTGACTTTCTGCTGCACTTTCATCAATATTAGGATAAAGCTTCACACTGCTAGTCATCTTTTTAATGCAAAATATAAAATATTTATCTTAATTCTCACTGGCCAGTGTTTCTGCTAAGCTTTGAAGCTGTTCATTGCTTAACACCTTATCTGTATAGTAGAAAGCAATCAAATCAAGATAAGTAAGATTAATACTTCTTATTTCTGTTAAATTATTTATATCTGCGTTAACAACAACATTTTGGTTTGACGTCTGTTTTTTTATTGTGTTAGAATCCTTTTGAACAGCAATAAATACTCTGACTTCTTCAACATTTAATGGTCTCCAGTTGAGATTTATTCCTCTCATTAGAACAGTGTTTGTGGTTTCTTCCCTTTTCCTGACAACTATATCAAATATCATAGTTGCATTCTGCCCTATTGGAAGCTTGGGTATAAAATCGACAATGGTGTCAGCGTCCTTTTCAACACTTTGTTTTCTGTGAATGAGATAGTTGTTCTTATGGAAAGGTTTAACTGCAACTTCTCCCCTGCTGTTAAACGCAGGAACAAGGCTAACAATTAGTGGTTTAGCATTGATTGACTTACGGAATGTGTCGTCTTTTCCAACAAGAGTGTATGGACTCACAAATTCAAACTTCATTTCCCAGTCAATCTTTTTCATAACAGGACTAAGTACCCATTTTTTATTCTGATGTTTCCACATGTAGAATGTGTCATCGACAATTGGATCAGGTACATTAACATCACGGATTTGACCTAGTTTGAGGAATCTTGGTTTCTTTTCATCGTCGATTTCCTTTCTCTTGTAATGACCAGTGTCTGTAAACTCGAATGCATACACTGCACCAACTTCAGCATTGCTCTCAAAGTCGATAGCGTCTGCTAAATCTTTCAACTCTATAGTTGAACATGCAACAGGATAAGCTATTGTAGGTCCACTCGACATTTTAATACTCAATATTTTATGGAACTATTTCCAATGTAATGTTAAACAAACAATCAACTGGTTGTCCACTTTGATTTTTCAGATCAATGTGTAGGAATTCATGACACCCTTCCTCCAAGTCCTTGAACTGAAGTGTCTTAAATGTTGGCACGTGCATTTTACAAAAAGAGGCATCACTCGGTGGAAGAATCCTAAGCAGATCAGAACGCTGATCATTAAACAGATTATAGGATGTGTTAAGCTCTCTCATGTGAACAAACAGTACACTGTTAACATCCATGTCAATGGGACGTGTTCCCTTGTATATTTTTGTAATTCCAAGCATATCAAGGAGTTTGGTTGGAAACTCAACGTTTACTTCTCTAGTTTTGGGCATAGTAAGAGTAGCAATGAGACTTGCATGATTTAAACTCGCTGTAATACCTACTGGAGCAAACAATTCTTTCTCTAAAGTGCAGAAGTCATAGTAACCATCTTCTACAGAATGTGTTTTACCATTAATTCTAACCCAGTTGTTATTCTTTTTTTTACTGATATTATACCAAGTAACCTTGTACATAATTTCATGCAGTGCAACTTTCATTCCTCCATTTTGATTGTTGATAGGGTTTGCAAGTTTAACTGGCACACCAGTCTTCACATTTGTTAGTGTGATAAACATTTTTTATTCAACAACAAAAATGATTCAGTATAAATTCAACAAAGACGTTAAATACAAAACTGGACCATATTACAATCCAAAGACTATTTCTTTCCATGAGTTGGACTTTGCTGTAACAGAAACAGAATCCATTCGCGTTAAAGTGCCTGACCCATTCCATTCTTACCTAAATCCCCCAATCAAAAATGATAGTGTTCCAAAGATGTGGAACTCTCACCCAATTCAGTTCTATCAGAATCAGTTAAACTTTGCAATATTCTGTGCAACCACAGGATGTGGAGTGTCCTATGCAGACCACATGAATAATTCAAACTTACTGACAAAGTGTGTGTACACATTTCACGTTTACTATCAGTGCAGGAGAATCTTGTCTGAACTTCAGGCACCAATGCCGCATGAAAAGAGCTGGAACCCATTCAACAATAGGATAAACATGAAAGTGTATGAGCGTCTCTGCAATGAATTCAATATAGATTTTAAGACCGACTTTAGGCAAAAGCAAGACAAAAACCATGGCATGGGAACACTATATTTATGGGGTGTCCACAGGAGGTATAATTTTGATTACTGGCCAGGTCATACATCTTTTTCTTCAAATGTGCAGGTACAGTTAGGATCAATAGAACAACAGCACCACAATGCATGGACTACTTTTATATTAGACACCGGCAAAGGTTTCACTGGATCAGGTGTTGAAAGGATCAATGAATCTATCCGAACATATGCGTGGTGCTTGCTAGGCTCGCAGGCACAGACACGATCAAACATAATGAGAACAAGCACAGGGTTTGGTGCACAGAAACAGTTGTTATCAAATTTAGAAGATGTCATAAACTCTGCAGTTGATCTGCCTTCCAGCATCAAAAGGTATCAAGACTCTCTCCGTTATGCAAGATCAAAAGTTGACTTTGCTGTTGGTAACGGCCTTTACATGTTACCTTCTGATCTCCAGCTGCAGATTGGAACAATAACAAATTATAACAATGAAATCATTATTGCTAGTGACACCCAGCCGCTTGGAAAGGGTGAAGAACTGAATTCAGAAATCAGAACGATGCTACAGCCATATCACAATGAACAGAAACAAAGCGTGACAAGTGAAGATCGGGCTGCAGGTGAAGATCATTCTGTCACTAGGGATGATCAAGCTGTTAGTATTAGTGATGATCATGAATCGCAGAAGACTGCTCTAGTAATTGGTGGAGTGGGTGTAGGCTTACTTTTGCTTTATTCTCGTTAGCAGAACACCTGCAATTAAAACTATTAGAGTCCAGAGATGTTCAGCCATGAAACCAACAACTTTACCTGCAAAAGATAACAGCCAGCTAACAATTGAACCAATGATTCCTGGAAGTGCATCCAAAGCTTTTGCTGCTAGTTTCTTTAATAGTTCTGCAATGTGTTTGAGTTGTTTCTTTACCCATCCCGGATCAGATGGAGATGAAGGTGAAGGTGGAGGTGGAGGTGTGACAGTGCCACCTGTGAGTGTTAACACTAATGTGCTTATTGCAAATCCTAACGCAGTTAGTATACTAGCTATTGTGATTCCCTGCTCTCTGAAAAGCGTTCTAATTCTTTCAGCAAGAGTTGTGTCTTCGTAAAGGATTCTTTGAATTGTATTTTTTATTCTGCTGACCTGTGTTCTCAGTTGTTCTCTATTGTTACTTAGAACTTCTAACCTTATGGCTTTCTCCTCCTGCAAATCTTTTAAACGCTTAGAAATTCTGTTTTTTACTTCTTGTTCTAGGTTCAAATCATCAGCATCAGCAAGTTTTTGTTTCTCTTTGTTTATATCTTCATCCAGCTGACCTAGTTTTGACAGATTATTTGCTATTTCACCTCTGATGGTTTGTAGTGATTGATTAAGGGCTTCTATTTCTCTCATAGGTAATAGTTCATGTGGAGTCTTCAGTGAAGTTTCCTCAGAAAAAGAAGTCTCTATCTCTTGTATAAGTTGATCAGCCTCTTCTGCAAGTTTATTAAGATCTTGCAATGGAACAGATTCTATTTGAGTAGCAGTTGGTAGTCCTAGTTCTGCTTGTTGAAGTAAGGAAACAACATGGGAAGGTGATGACCGTGTGCTAGGCACAATATCTAATTGCCTAAGTCGATTAGCAGTAAGTTTTTGTTTTAGTGAAACTTTTGATAGAAACTTAGCAGGATTAGATTTATATGTAAGTTGGACTTTTTCTCCTTTATCGCTAGTTGTATATAAATGATTTGCTTCCATTTTGAACTGGTTTGGATCTAAAACATCAGGTTCTTCTCCTAAACTTTTGTAGAAATCTCTAACTTTACCTTCCAGAAGTTCATGTCGTGCCACCTCATAATGCAGTGAATGATGGTAGGGAACCAAAGGGATTGCTTCGCTCATGTCGTCCGCTGGCTCAAATAAATCTTCAAATCCACCTTCTGCCATTTGTAACTTATTTTTTTATTTTGAAAATAAAAAAAAGATGGCACAATCGTTCGGTTCTGTTCTTGATCCTTACAGAAGGCTGAAAGAACCTCTCGGGGTAAAAGGAATAAGGCAAACAGTTATAGTTACAAATAATCCTTCTACTATTGATCAGAATGAAATACTTACTGTTAGGTTTCCTAATCTAGGTAAGAACGATGTTATTGTACCGGGCACTGTAAGACTATCATTCAAATTAGAATTAGAATCTGGCTCAGATGCAAATAGGACTTTGGCTTATAATGTAGGAAGAGCAATTGTGAGGAAGATTACTGTCAAACTGGAAGGGCGGGAAGTGATGTCATTGAATAATGCAGATGTATTTTTAGTTTACGCAGATAATTGGTTAACTGACAATGAAAAGAAAAACAGAGTGTTTCAAGGGATTCAGTCAGACAATGGGATAAAAGTTAGAATAGGAGCAGGAGATAAAGCTGACAACAAAAAAGATAACGCTGTCAATGTTGCTTTTGGAAACAAATTTTGTATTCCACTTGACTTTGAACTCATAAATTCACATCCTCCCTTCTATCAAGGAGCATTGCGTGACAGGCTGTCATACGACCTGACTTTCAATAGTTATGATCGTGTTATGCTTTCACAAGACCCGGAAGCAAAGTATAAGGTGTCTGGAATTTCTTTAGAGTTTGATGTTGTAAACCATCCTGAACTGGCTAGACTTATAGAAAATCAGTACAGTTCTAAGCTGCCTATCTATTATGAAAGAGTGTTGAATCACAGTACACTTTCAAAAAGCCAGGCCGATCCAATCTGGAACATTAACTTGAATACACCAGCTAGGTCAATGAAGGGAATACTTATGTTGTTTGAGGAACCAAAAGATTCATATGAAAGGCAAATAGAAAAGTTTTACAATCCACTAATCAATAGAGTATATTGCACAATTGAAGGGCAGCCAAACCAAATATTTGCATCTGGCATGCTGCCATACCAACACTATGATGAAGCAAGAAAGTACTTTACTGGAGGAAGATTGAAAGACCCAACATCTGATCTTGTGGCTAAAGATCTACATTTACACGGTGTTGGCGTAGAAGATTTCTTGACAAATAAATATGCGTTATGGCTGGATCTCAGAACAACTGACGACAACAAACTGCATGGAAGTGGAAGGCGAATTGAAAACGGATCAGAAGGAATCACAATACAAATTGAAAAGGAAGTAGGGAGTAGTAGTAAATCAGTTAAGATCTACGTGTTTGTTGTGTCAGATGCGCAGTTAAACATCTCTGAAAGCAGATTACAGGATATTGTTTATTGAACGTGTTAAAATGAAGTATCTAGATTTTCTTCCAAAAGATCCACACTGTTCTTTGATTTGTGGGGCAACAGGTTGCGGCAAAACAAGATATGTTTTGGATTTATTACAGACTGTTTACATAAATCACTTTGAACACATAGTCATATTCTGTCCAACCATAAAGCATAACAGAACATACAAGGAGAGAAAATTCATATGGTCTGATCAAAATATATTTATTGTAAATCCTTCTGATCGTCTAAATGTTTGCTTGGAGCATTATTTCGATCTTTTTCAGAACACACCAACACTGTTTATTATTGATGACTGTGCAGCAGAACGTGACATTGTTAGAAAGAAAAGTGCACTAGCAAAGCTTGCATTCAGTGGACGACATGCATTAATATCAGTTTGGATATTAACACAAAAATACAATGCAGTTCTGAAAGACTTTAGAGAGCAACTCAAAACAATAACATTGTTCTATTCAAAGGACCGTGACAGTTTTGAAGAGTGCCTTCGAGAAAATGATGTCATTGAAAACAAACAGGAGAGAGAAAGAATAAAGAATAATCTGAAATCTTCTAAGCACTCGAAACTGGTTTTAAAAACTGATCAACCAGTTCAGTATGTATGTTTGTAGAAATCCTTGCTAAGTTCTTACTCAAGTTTTTACTAAGTTCTTGTCAAGTTCTTACTCAAGTTCTTACTCAAGTTTTTACTCAAGTTCTTACCAAGTTCTTACTCAAGTTCTTGTCAAGTTCTTACACAAGTTCTTGTCAAGTTCTTGTCAAGTTCTTACTCAAGTTCTTGTTAAGTTCTTGTCAAGTTCTTGTCAAGTTCTTGTTAAGTTCCTACCTAAGTTCTTACTCAAGTTCCTACCTAAGTTCTTGTTAAGTTCCTACCTAAGTTCTTACTCAAGTTTAATTTCTAGATTTTAATTTTATTCTGCATCAAAATAAAATGAACTGTGATGAATTGCTGATGCAGACTGCTACAGATATTGAAATCTGTGACAGTAGGACTATACCTGATAAAAAAGAAAGATTGTATTCACTTGCTGTTTGTGGAAAAACAAAACACTACCTTGGGCAGCAGTTAACTGTGGAAGAAGTACAACATCTTTCCTCAGAAGATATAGAAAAGTATCATGGACGGTATGAATCAGTGCTTGGTTCTAAGATGGTTAGAAGTATTGGACAGACTGTTATAGGTTTGTACACAAAGATTTTTGGACATTTTACACCTCTCGACTCGGAGGAAGACTTAACACATGATCTAACTCATGACCCTGTTGTTTCCAAGTCCCTCGAATCTCTTGCCTGTGGCCTGTATTATCGATTTGGTTCTTTATTAGTACCATTTGTTGCTGGATTAATTACTTTCAAACACATTAATTTTCAGAATAAAAAAGATGACAGATCAGTTGAAGCAGACAGTGGAGCAGACGAAAATACCAGAAGTGAACACAGTGACAAAGAAACCTGGTAGAGTAGAAGCAGGAAAAAAACTAGCCGAATGGAACAGACAAAAAAAGTTAAATCAAAAGGCAAAGCAGAACATTATGTCTGAAGTTGAGCAGACACCAAACATTCCTGAAGTGACTAAGGTCACACAAACTGATCAAGAATTAAAATCTTCATTTCTATCATACAGAAAAGTAGCTGTAGCAGCTGTTGTTGGAGGAGGTGGATACTTGCTTTACAAACTTTGGCAAGGCAAATATAAAGTGTCAGAAAGACCAAAATCAGAAAGACCAAAATCAGAAACACCAAAACCAACAAACAAAGCAGTACAAACAATAACAAAGCCCACAGTAGTACCTGCAGTGGATTCATTTCATATGGAATAATTTTAATATTTTAATTTTGATAACATAAAAATGAGTTCTGAAAAGACAATAGTTAATCTAGTTTATCACGCTGCAGTGATTGGAGGCTTGAGTGTAGGTTACACAATGCTGGGTAAAAGTCTCATCAGAATGAAACCAGCCGACTTGGGAAAGTTAGACTTCGAAGACGGTGCTAAACTAATTGGTGTTGTGACAGCTTCCTTTGCAACAAAAGACTTTTTGGTGAAGCAAGGAATTATTCCAGAAAATATAAACATGTAAGACAATAAAATGGCTAGCTTGGTTATGATGGTGGGAGGTGCGATTGTAAATGCGCTTGCATTTTCTGGCAGCAACTATTTGTTTTCTAAACTGCAAAATGGTGAAGAGAGGGAAAGGCACAACAAAGCCATGGAACAACTGGCGAAAGCACAGGATGAATACGAGAAGAAACGAATTGCGCAGTTAGACTTTATGAATGATAAACTCAGGCAGCAAGGACATGCAAACAAAACCTTTGCCAATGTTGATGCAGCCATTCAAGAATACTATCTTGTAACTGGAAAGAAAATGAAGACAAGTGCTCCTCCAAAACTGGGTGACTTTTATCAGCCTTCAGAAGAGCAGAAGGTGGGCGAGATTGTTTTCATTGTTATTGGTATGGCTGTTGTTTACTTTATTGCGCGTGCTGTCAAATCTTAATATTCTGTCATTTAAAAAAACCATGAGTGATGCTTTGTTATCTAAAATATATTATTCCCCAAAAGGATACTGGAAAGGAAGAACTGCTATTGACAAGCTCAGTGACGCAGCAGGTGTTTCTCAAGATATAGCAAAGAAATGGTTGTCAAAGCAGGCAGTTTGGCAGATCTATTTACCTGCACCAAGAAAAATTACACGACCACACTTTGTTAACATTAAACCGAATGACACTCATCAAATAGACCTGCTGTATTTACCGCATGACACAGTCAGAAGGAAGAAATATAAGTATGCACTGACTGTAGTTGATGTTGCAACAAGATACAAAGATGCTGAACCGTTGACAGAGAAAAGTGCTATAGCTACAGCTGTTGCCCTGCAAGAAATTTACAGACGTGGACCACTAAAGTATCCCAGAATGATTCAGTGCGATGATGGTAAGGAGTTTAAAGGAGCTGTCAACCAGCTTCTGTTAAAACATCATGTTACAGTGAAGAGAGGTATTCCAGGAAACCACAGGTCACAGGCTATTGTTGAGAGCTTTAACAAACAGTTGGCAGAAAAACTGTTTTCATATCAGTACCATCAGGAATTTTTGGACACAGAAAGTAAATTGCGTAACACTGAATGGGTCAAAAGATTACCATCAGTACTTAGAGCAATGAATCTGGAGGTATTTAAAGCTACAGGGTTAAGACCAGTTGATGCAATCAAACAGAAAACAATACCTGTTGCTCCAAAGTCAACAACACCAGTGGCATTACTACCTTTCAATCAGAAAGTCAGATATTTATATGCACCCGGTGAAGCTGAGGGTGACAGCAGGAAGCGTGCAACGGATCCAATCTGGAGTATTGACATTCATGAAATCAAGAGAGTAGTAGAGACAAATCCACCTATATATTACTTGAGAGAACCAGCACCGCAAAGAGCCTTTGTAAAAGAGGAATTACAATTAGTTCCACGTGGTACAAATGTTAAATGATTTTTTATTTCAGATTTTATAGTGTTAACAAAAATGGAAGCTCTGAGAAAGAATTCTAAGCAACTTCATTTTTTTAATTTATATTTTTATTTTGAGTTATAAAATCAAACTCACAGCGATGGAAGACTCTGTATTAGAATCTTTATCGACAGTATTTGACACCGTTGAATTACAAGTAACGGATCCTCAAAATGTGCAGTCCAGTGTGCAAGACGCCATTGAACAAATTCCAAACAATTTGTTGATTGAACCTCCAGTAAAAGTGCAGATAGTCAGTTTAATAAAATACAAAACAGTCAGTGATGAGGTGCTAGAAGTTCATGTTTCAACCAGACAACTAGCACTTAATTCTATGGCAGAATTGAATGGAAACTGGGCAGATGAAATGATGAAACGGTTTGAGCAAGCTGCAGAGGATGCAAAGATGAAAGGATCCGGATGGTCAGAAGGTGAAATTCTAAAAATAGAATTGAAGCTAAGTAAATTTGCCCCCATCAGAGGTAGAAGTTACATACCTTTACCTCCTGCTCTTGTCAAAAAACGTGCTGTGCTGAACATAAAGAATGATGATGACAAATGTTTTATGTGGTGTGTTCTGGCAAGACTGTACAGTGTAAAGAAAAATGCAGAAAGAGTGTCTAACTATCATGCATACAGAAATAAACTAAACTTTACTGGTATTGAATTTCCTGTCAGCATTACAAGCATTGACAAATTTGAACAGCAAAACAAACCCATCACCGTAAATGTTTACACGTGGGATGAGGAAGATGAACTGAAACCAGTCAGAATATCAAAGAACTCACCAACGATTGGTGATTGTGATACTAACCATGTTGACATGTTACTAATGACTGATGGTGTAAAATATCATTACACTTTGATTCGTACAATGAGTAGACTGATGGCGAGCACAAGCAATCACAATAGTAAACAAGACTTTTGTAGGCGATGTCTCTTGCGTATTCCATCAATTCATGCAGCACTTATACACAAGCAACATTGTAAGAGCGTTGATGATGCGGTTGTGAAGTTAACAACACCACCGCCAGACAGCAAAGTGTATTTTAAGAATGTATGCAAACTACAGAAAAGTCCTTATGTTGTTTATGCTGACTTTGAATCTATCATTGTGCCATATGAAGGACCTTTACCAAAAGACCTACCTAAAACAGTAACTCTAAGTAATCATCAAGTCTGTTCATATGCATTTATTGTTGTTAGTTCAGATGGTAAACATTCTAAACCGCAATTGTACAGAGGACCTAATGCAGCAAAGAACTTCTTACAGCAAATGAACCAAGTGCGAAATGACTGCTCCAAACAACTGAATCTTTCAGACATTGTTATGAAACCTGAAGACCAAGAACAGTTTAACTCTACCACACAGTGTTGGATATGCGAACAAAGTCTAACACCAAACACAGACAATCCAATAGTAAGAGATCATGATCATGTAAGTGGGCAGTTCCGAGGAGCAGCACACAGCAAATGTAATCTACAATTAAAGTTTGATCCTAAGACTTGGAAGCTTCCAATCTTCTTCCATAACTTGCGCGGTTATGATTCACATCTGATCATGCAGGCAGTAACTGATGAATACAAAGCAAGATGCATTGCGCAGTCTTCAGAAAAGTACATGGCCTTTACTCTGAATAGTTTATACTTCTACGATTCTGCTCAACATCTGATGGGAACACTTGAGTCTTTATCTTCATCACTAACTGCTTTCCCAATCACATGTAAGTACTTTGACAGTGACTTAGTTAGAAAGGGAGTCTATCCATATGAATACATGGATTCGTGGGAGAGGTTTGATGAAGATGAGTTACCACCAAAGGATGCTTACTTCTCACGGCTGAAGGGTAAAGGTATAAGTGACGAAGACTATGAACACGCTAAGACTGCATGGAATAAATTAGGATGTAATACAATGGGTGATTATCATGATCAATATTTGTTGGCTGATGTTTGTTTACTTGCAGATATATTTGAGAATTACAGAAGAACATGTATGAAGCACTACAATCTAGATCCTTCACATTACATATCTGCACCAGGCATGAGCTGGGATGCATTTCTTAGATTTACAGGAGTAAAGATTGACTTGCTATCAGATCTACCTACACTTCAGATGATTGAAAATGGACTACGTGGAGGAATCAGTATGGCTTCACACAATTACTGCAAAGCCAACAACAAATACTTGGACGACTTTGATCCTATGAAACCTTCTAATTACATCATGTATCTAGATGCAAACAATTTGTATGGTTGGGCAATGTGTCAGACGCTTCCACTTCGGAACTTTAAGATCTATTCAGGACCATTTTCACAATGTGTTGTGCTGACAATATTAAAAGCAGGCCCAGACAGTCGAAAGGGATGGATACTAGAAGTTGACTTAGACTATCCACTATCACTTCATGATCTACATAATGATTATCCTTTAGCGGCTGAGAGGTTAAAAGTAAACCCAAGAGAACCTCCAAAGCTGGTGCCCAATCTGTTTCACAAAAAGAAGTATGTGTGTCACTACAGACTGTTACAGTTTTACATTAGACATGGATTAATTTTGAAGGCTGTTCATCGTATAATTTTATTTGATCAAGAACAGTTTATGAAACCTTACATCATGAAAAACACAGAACTGAGAACCAAAGCCGCTGATGCATCAGAGAAAGACTTTTTTAAACTGATGAACAACAGTTGCTTTGGTAAGACAATGGAAAACCCACACAAGAGAAAGGATGTTAGACTTGTTACAAGAGAAAATGAGGCCATCAAGCTGACATCCAAACCACAGTATCAAGACTTTAAATACTTTCATGAACAGCTGTATGGTATCTTAATGAAAAAACTTGTAGTCAAGCTTGACAAACCAGTATTCATAGGCTTTACTGTGCTAGAGTTGTCAAAACTGTTGATGCTTGAGTTTTTGTATGATTATTTGAAACCAAGATATCCCAAATCGAGAGTACTTTACACAGACACAGATTCATTCTTACTTGACATTCCAGCGGATGACATTTACAAAGATCTAGAAGCTGAAAGTCCTGCAGTAAAAGGAAAAGATTCTTTTTATGACACTTGCGACTACCCTAAAGAATCACCATTGCACTCAAATGTTAACAAGAAGGTTATTGGAAAGATGAAAGATGAAATGAATGGGAAGATAATTAAGGAGTATGTTGGATTGCGTGCAAAGATGTACAGTGTTGCAAGTGAGAAAGGGGTGGTTAAAAAAGCAAAGGGTGTAAGCAAACAGGTTGTAAAGTCGAGCATATCGCATGATAACTACAAGGAAGCACTGTTTCAGAAGCGAGTGTTTCACCATGACAACCCTAAGATCAGTTCCGCGCTTCATCAGATCAACACAACTATTGTAAACAAGAAATCTTTAGATGCTAATGACACAAAGCGCGTTTATTCATCACCAGAATATTCTTATGCAATTGGACACTGGAGAACAAACGCAAATAGTCTGAGTGTGTAATAAGAATTTTTGTCAATCGGGAAAACCCGCTATGACAGCTTTGTTTTGACTGCAGCGGGGAGAGGAAGTTGCTTGCGTTTGGGAAGTGTTTGTGAAAGGGGAGTTAGTAGGCTTTGTTGAGTTTCAAAGCAGCCACCAAGTACACTTATCAAAAGCTTGAATAAAATAAACAAGTCAATTGAATAAGTTAACACTCGGCGGCCGCCCGAAGGCAGCCTAAATATTGAAGCGTAGTGAAGCGTAGTGAAGCGTAGTGAAGCGTAGTGAAGCGAAGCGTTGAAACAGAGTGAAGCAAAAACAATAACACAGCTGAAGCAGGGTGTTGAAGCAGGATGATTAAGAAGACAGCCAAAGCAGGGCAGGCGCAGCAAACCGTACATGCATGATCGTTACTATATTTAGAATCACGTCATTACTATTTTTGAAACCGTACATGCATGATCGTTACTATATTTAGAATCACGTCATTACTATTTTTGAAACCGTACATGCATGATCGTTACTATATTTAAAACACTTTCTAACAGTGCAGGTGCAGTGTGATACTTCTGTTGTTGCGCACAAACAAGCACTGTAAGTCTAAGACTGGGACTGTTGGAGCTCTGATGTGACAGGAATATGCGGCGTTTCTGACCAGTACTCTCTGTACTCTTCGATCTGGAGCATCTCTTCGATTTGTTTAAGTTTGCCCATGATAAAACTGATTGGCAAACCAACAGTGGTAAATCGCGGAAATGCATAAAGCGATCTAGCAACGGCGCGTAGTCTACGCGCATGAACATCGGAATAGCCAGTTTTTGCTTTCAACCAGTCAGCCCACGTTTCTTTCATTCTCCCTTCTTTTCTTTGCTTCTCCTGCCATTGTTTGCACATAATCAAAAACTGTCCAAACTGAATGTAAATTAAGATTTGTTGTGCGTCCTGTCTTTTGAGATTTCTTATCCCTTTTTGCAGTCTTTCCACAATATCTTTTTCATTTTCTGCTTGAGCAAAATAAGCATTTGTGAAAGCTTCTGTGGATATAGCATGGCTAACATCTGCTTGGTTTGAAACGAGATAGTGATGTAAATCACTTGGCGTTGTTGGTTCTACTCTCTTTTTCTTTCCGTCTTTTTCTTTGAACAAATCTTCTATCTTCCTTTTTGGTTTTTTGGGCAGTCTCATTAATCCTTCTGTTTTAGCCTTAACTGCTATTAAGGCCATCTGCTCAAAATATTTTCTATTCTCTTCTAGTACATGCTGTTCTTCTTCTGTCCAAAATTCTGATGGTGTTGGCGCTGGTAGTGGGACATTACAAGCTTGTTCCATGTCAGGTAGAATTAAAGTTGTTGGCCGCCTAGAATAATCTAACAATTCTTGATGTCCTGAGCTAACCCTATAGATTCTTGAGACAGGCAAAACACTTTTCTCACAGAAAACACGTCTTCACACCACCACAGCACCAGGAAAAATGACAAACACACGCTGGCTCTTTGGAGGAGCGTCTAAAAATAAAGTGGCTTAACCAGGTTGCAGCCTGGCAAACACACACGCTGGCTGTTTGGAGAGCGTCTAAAAATAAAGTGGCTTAACCAGGTTCTGGGTTACTGATTCCGACAGACCCGGCATTGGTTCAAAACAACCTTACTTTACTGTATTTTTTTTTGTATGGATTTATGCAGTATTTTTCTGATTTTGTCGCATGTTTCATTTTAGTAAAAGTTTAGTCCAGAAGCCTATTTTGCGTTAATATTTAGGGTCTGTCGGAATCGGTGAGCCAGAACGTACATTCTCCCTTTCTCT
>NW_027126986.1:47500-56286 GCF_037325665.1 Littorina saxatilis | reverse complement strand
TATCAAATAGGCGAGACTGTTTATATCCAGTTCGTTCACATATTTCCTCAAAAGAGTACATGTCGTTATCGTTAAAAACATCTTTAACAACGCATATTTTAGCCTTTATCCAGTCATGCATGTATAGTGTTTGCTTCCTGTACCTTGTATTTGTATTATTCCATAAGGGTTGATTGCGTACACTTATCTGCTGTTCATTACTGCTTATTTCTTTGATCTTGTGTTTATTGTTTAGCCAGGTGATAAAAGCTTGTTTCCAGAAATATTGCTTTATGACACCTAGTCCTTTAACATTTTCTGCACTCACATTTGAGCGCAGACAGCATAAGCGTTCGCCCAGATTTAAAAATGATGCTAATGGAATCTGTTGCCACTTTGCGTTACTTCCGTCCAGCAGCCTCATAATCCATGAAATTAGAAATGATGTTTGTACATCTTTGACATTAATCATTTTCAGACCTCCAAGATTTGTCTCTTGGCACATTACTTTTCTATTAACTTTTTCATAAGCTCTTTTGTTTGAATATTTTTTCTTCCAGATAAATCGGAATAGAGATGAATTTAGCTTATTGAGGAAGTTTTCTGTGGCACATAGAGATTGCAGTGCGTAAGTAAACTGTGACAACATTAATGTTTTGACTATACAAATTTTCCCCATTATACTTAGGTTTCTTTTCGACCATGTTGCTGTTAATGAATTTACTTTATGTAGTTTAGGTTCCCAGTTTTCTTCTATGTTGGAGGCTGGGACAGAGTTGTTGAAATGAATTCCTAAGATTTTGATTTGTTTTTTCCAAATAATATTACATGGTCGGTCAGCAGAAAATGTATTTATACCAAGCCACATTGCTCACAATTTTTCAGTTTTGACTTGCGAAGATTGATCTCATAATTTTGCCGTAGCTTATTATCTACATTACCAAACGATGAGTTAGTATAGCCTACAATTCCCAGCAGCTAACAGAAAACACAAGTGTTATTCCGATAACGTACCAGCTAAATCAGCATTTGGAATATATACGTAGCAGACTACACTGAAATACGACTGCATCAGTTCAGTAAATCAATGGTTTCCAAATTATTATTTCAAGGCAAGAACGATCGGAATCGAAAACGTGTAAGTGATCACGCCATTGGCTTTTCACTGTGTGGCATAAATTTGGTTTTATGTGACAGTGATCGACATCAAAGGTAACGACATATCGATTGCAGCATTGGGGCCAGAGGTTGAATAGCCAAGGAACAAAGCCCTCCCCCCCCCCCCCCCCCCATTCTTCCTCATCACTTCCTGGTTACGGTGGGTTGTTAAAAGCAGTGAATATAATGTATACATATTAGCAGTCAGGGCTCGCCCGGGGATATAGCATAATTATCAAAGACCCACGAATAAAAGAAAAATATGACAGAAAAACTGTAAATCATTTTTTTGCGTAAACGAGTTACCTCTCTTGCAAATGTGTTCATTGAAAACTTTAGGACATTTAAAATACTTTATGATCTTATAAGCATTGTAGACATTTGCTCCCCACTCAGACTGTCACCATCAATTCAATTCCTGCAAACATTGCTTTTATGGAATAAATTACCTCCCCTTTTTGAAAAAGATCCAGATAATTGAGCAACCTCCCTTTAATTCTGGAACCTTCCGGTACCTTCGTGTTTGATTTTATGTTCTGCATTTATTCTTATGATAAGAGGGACAGAGAATAGCTAACTTCCCTGGCATTACGTGCTTGCTATACATGAACAGCATGTGATGTACTGGCCTTGCACTGTATAGTCTGTTTCAATAATGGGGAGGTTCATTATCTGAGAAAGGAAAAATGAAACGAGAAATTGAAACCCAGGTGCACATCTCCGGCATATACATTAGACTAGATCAGCGCATGCGTTTGTGGCGTGCGTACGTGTGTGTGTGTGTGTGTGTGTGTGTGTGTGTGTGTGTGTGTGTGTGTGTGTGTGTGTGTGTGTGTGCTTGCGTGCGTGCGTGAGTGCGTGCGTGCGTGTGTCGGTGTGTTTTACAGTGTGTGTGGGTGTGTGTGCGTGTATTTGTGTGTGTGTGTGCGTGTATGTGTGTGTGTGCATGTGTGTGTGTGTGTGTGTGCATGCGTGTGTGTGTGTCGGTGTGTGTTCGGTCGTAATATGTATTATAGTTTAATGAGATAGTTATTAACAACTAGTGAAAGCAGCATACGGCAAACGACGTGTCTACCTTCCCCCCTCCCCGAACTTGAACATCCTATACCGCAGCGACAGGAACGTGAATAACATGTGTGTAGCCAAACATGTTTTTTCTATTCCTTCGTGGTACACATGGCTGAACATCCGACCTCACAAACGTTGTCAACAGCAGGCAAGGATTGTTTAGAGGGAACCATAGAGACGACCCATTTCCACAAAAAAACCATTCAGTGAGGCGTGCAAGCCTGGTCGATAAATTAGGCTTGGTTGCAATATCCGAGGCGACCTCAATTATATATACAAGCACGCATGCACGCACACACACACACAAACAATTAATAAAAGTTACAATTGGTCTGTTACGTTGTCGATGCAGTAAGGGCTCAGGAGAAATCTACCCCATTTCTACTCATTAAACTGGCAGCATGCGTCATTTGACATGCAGCACAATAGTTGCCTCGGTGAATGTCTGCTTTGAATATTCATGTCACAGAACATCAGGACTGGCTCTGCGCGGGGGTTCCACCCCCCCCCACCACCCCCTTACACAGCCAATATACGCTTTTATAAAGACTCAAAATAACCCCACCATAATTATGCTCCGCCCCTTTCCTCTCCCTGCCTGGCCAACCTGTGCGCCCCTGCCACCTATCGGAAGCCCCTCCCTCACCTGCAGTAGGTAAAAAAAAAACTAAAAAAAACACGCTGTTCTGTCCACTTCCTGGTAAGCTATTGACGTGTTGCCTTGGAGTCAGCTCTGTGATCCAAAGCTATCGACCTCATGCACCGCGTCGGCAATACGGTCTGGGCGTTGAATGCAAATGACGACTCCTTCGTGATTGTGAGAAACCAGGATGGTGGGCTAATTCAATTCGAAGCATGTTGATTGGTTATTCATAAATGAAAGGCAGTGGTGACGTTTTTCTACCACGAGTTGACGATTTTTTGATTTATTACTGCTTTAAGCCCTAAATGTGCTTGCTGAAAAAAACGGGGCGTGCAAAGTCATGCAGAAAACTATCATGATGAAGGGACCCATTGTCGGGTCTTTGGGACAATATTGATTTCGTCTGGTGCCGTCGTAATCGCTCAATAGTGTTCACGCCATTGGCTTCTCACAGTGTTGCATTAATTTGGATTAATGTGACAGTGATCGACGCCAACACCAGTAACGACGTATGCATTACAGCAATAGGACCAGAGGTTGAATAGCCAAGGAACAATACCCCCCCCCCCCCAACCTCCATTCCCCCTCATCAGTTCCTGGTTAGCTGGTTGTTAAAAACAGTGAATTTAAATTATACATACTGTACTAGAGCCAGGGCCCGGCTTCGCCCGGGGATGCAGGATATCAAAGGACCACAAATGAAAGAAAAATATGAAAACAAAATTTTAAATCAAACTTTTGGCGGAAAGGACTGCCTTTGCAAATATGTGGATTCAAAACGTTAGAACATTTAAAATACTTTATGTTCTAATAAGCATTTGAAGACATATGCTCCCCACTCAGACTGTCACCATGAATTTAATTCCTGCAAGCATTGTTTTTTCATGGCATATGTTACCTCCCTTTGTGGAGAAAGTTCCCGATAATTGAGCAACCTCCCTTTGATTTTTGGAACCTTCCGGTACCTTCGTGTTTAATGTTATGCTCTGCATTAAATGATATTCTTTTGATACGAGGGATAGAGAATCTCAAATGGCATTGGCGTTATGTGCCTGCTACATATTAACAGCATGTGCTGTACTGGCCTCGCACAATATAGGCTGTTTTCAATAATGTGGAGGTTCATTACCTGAGAAAGGTAACAATGTATCGAGAAACTGAAACCCAGGTGCACATCTCCGGCGTATATGTTAGATTAGATCAGCGCGCGCGTTTGTGTGTGTGTGTGACTGTGTGTGTGTGTGTATGTGTGTGTGTGTGTGTGTGTGTGTGTGTGTGTGTGTGGGTGCGTGCGTGCGTGCTTGCGTGCGTATGCCGGTGTGTGTGTGTGTGTGTGTGTGTCGGTGTGTGTTCGGTTGCATTATGTATTATAGTGTAATGAGTTTGTAATTAACAAGGAGGGAATGCAACTGATGGCACACAACATGTCTACCTGCCCCCTCGCCCGAACGTGAACATCCTATACCGCAGCGACAGGAACGTGAATATCATTTGTGTAACCAAACGTGTCAATGATACATTATGTTTTTTTCTATTCCTTCGTGGTACACATGGTGTAACATCCGAACTCACAAACATTGTCCATAGCCGGCAACGATTGTCAGTTATGAGGGAACCATAGAGACGACCCATTTTCACCACCAAACAAATATTCACGGAAGCGTGCAAGCCTGGTCGACTGTCGATTTCCTGTAAAGCTCTTGACGTGTTGCCTGGCTCCCTTGTGACTCTGAGAAACCAGGATGGTGGGCTAATTCAATCAAAGTACGCTGGCTGGTCATTTCTCAATGAAAGGCAGTGGTTAAGTTTTTCTAACAGGAGTTAACGATTGTGTTATGTATAACTGCAATCAGCCCAACTGTGCATGCTGAAAAAAACCGAAGCGTGTAAAGTCAAGCAGATAATATTATCATGAAGGGACCCATTGTCGGGTCTTTGAGACATTATTGATTTCGTCTGGCCCCGTCGTAATTGCTCAATAGTGTTCACTCGATTGGCTTCTCACTGTGTTGCATAAATTTGGTTTAATGTGACAGTGATCGACGCCAACACCGGTAAGGACGTATGCATTGCAGCAATAGGACCAGAGGTTGAATAGCCAAGGAACAATACCCCCCCCCCCCCACCCAACCCCCATTCCACCTCATCATTTCCTGGTTAGCTGGTTGTTAAAAGCAGTGAATATATAAGGACGCCCCAACATATCTTATACAACTCTTCAAATCATCTCCGACATATTATTCAAACACTCGAAATAACCTTGCCTTGTCAAGGCCCCGCATCGATTTGTTTAAAACTAGTTACATTTGGTCAAGTTTTGACTAAATGTTTTAACATAGAGGGGGAATCGAAACGAGGGTCGTGGTGTATATGTGTGTGTGTGTGTGTGTGTGTGTGTGTGTGTGTGTGCGTGCGTGTGTGCGTGTGTGCGTGCGTGTAGAGCGATTCAGACCAAACTATTGGACCGATCTTTATGACATTTGACATGAGAGTTCCTGGGAATGATATCCCCGAAAGTTTTTTTCCTTTTTTAAAAAAATACATTTGATGACGTCATATCCGGCTTTTTGTAAAAGTTGAGGCGGCACTGTCACGCCCTCATTTTTCAAGAAAATTGATTGAAATTTTGGCCAAGCCATCTTCGACGAAGGCCGGACTTCGGTATTGCATTTCAGCTTGGTGGCTTAAAAATTAATTAACAACTTTGGTCATTAAAAATCTGAAAATTTTAATTTTTTTAATTTTTTTCTAAAACGTTCTAAATGTACGTTCATCTTATTCTCCATCATTTGCTGATTCTAAAAACATATAAATATGTTATTATATAAAAATTATTATCAAAATTAAATTGTCCAAATCAATTTAAAAACACTTTCATCTTATTCCTTGTCGGTTTCTGATTCCAAAAACATATATATATATGATATGTTTGGATTACAAACACGCTCAGAAAGTTAAAACGAAGAGAGGTACAGAAAAGCGTGCTATCCTTCTCAGCGCAACTGCTACCCCGCTCTTCTTGTCAATTGTGTGGAATGTAAGGTTGTGAGATTGTTATGTACGAGTGTATGCATGAAGCGCCTTTGTAAACGCCACGAGCTTCCCTTTGGGAAGGTGTGCGCGTATAAATAATCATTATTCTTCTTATTATTATTAATTTCACTGACTTTGCCGTGAGCGGTGGACTGACGATGCTACGAGTATACGGTCTTGCTGCGTTGCATTGCGTTCAGTTTCATTCTGTGAGTTCGACAGCTACTTGACTAAATGTTGTATTTTTGCCTCACGCGACTTGTTATATTTAGTCAAGTTTTGACTAAATATTTTAACATCGAGGGGGAATCGAAACGAGGGTCGTGGTGTATATGCGTGTGTGTGTGTGTGTGTGTGTGTCTGTGTGTGTGTGTGTGTGTGTGTGTGTAGAGCGATTCAGACTAAACTACTGGACCGATCTTTATGAAATTTGACATGAAAGTTCCTGGGTATAAAATCCCCGAACACTTTTTTCATTTTTTGGATAAATGTCTTTGATGACGTCATATCCGGCTTTTCGTGAAAGTTGAGGCGGCACTGTCACGCCCTCATTTTTCAACCAAATTGGTTGAAATTTTGGTCAAGTAATCTTCGACAAAGCTCGGACTTCGGTATTGCATTTCAGCTTGGTGGCTTAAAAATTAATTAATGACTTTGGTCATTAAAAATCTGAAAATTGTAAAAAAAAATAAAAATTTATAAAACGATCCAAATTTACGTTTATCTTATTCTCCATCATTTGCTGATTCCAAAAACATATAAATATGTTATATTCGGATTAAAAACAAGCTCTGAAAATTAAAAATATAAACATTATTATCAAAATTAAATTGTCGAAATCAATTTAAAAACACTTTCATCTTATTCCTTGTCGGTTCCTGATTCCAAAAACATATAGATATGATATGTTTGGATTAAAAACACGCTCAGAAAGTTAAAACAAAGAGAGGTACAGAAACGCGTGCTATCCTTCTTAGCGCAACTACTACCCCGCTCTTCTTGTCAATTTCACTGCCTTTGCCATGAGCGGTGGACTGACGATGCTACGAGTATACGGTCTTGCTGAAAAATGGCATTGCGTTCAGTTTCATTCTGTGAGTTCGACAGCTACTTGACTAAATATTGTATTTTCGCCTTACGCGACTTGTTTTTCTTATTCTTCTGCGTTCCTTTGGAATTCACTACCTGTAAATATCAAGTCATGTCTGTCAGTATCTTCTTTTAAAGGAAAAGTCCAAGGTTTAAGGTCACTTTTGATACGTTGACACTTTTAATTCATTAACCACAATTGTATGTGTAAAAATGAACACAGAAGCCCCAAAAGTATACTTTGAAACCTTTTTTTGCTGTTCCGAATTGTTCCACTGCGCGCGCAGTCTTGGCTCATGACCTTTTGCACACGTGTTTACTACGTCACACACTGCTCGAACAAATATGGCTACTCACAGTATTTACAGTGCAGCGAGGAAGAGGAGGAGTACGACGGACCACGTTTGAGCCAGGCTATCGTTCTTCCTACCAGTTTGAACCACGGAAGAAAGACGAGGAAAGAAGGCCACAAGACGCTGCTCGTAACAGAGCCAGCATGCAGAATCGGCAACACTGACTGGTATGTGATTACTATTGTTGTCGCTATCTTCTGCATGCTAGATCAAAAGTCATGTGCGTTTTCCACTCATCAGTTCTTGTGCTTCTGTTGGTATGTTAGCATGACAGGATTATGCTAAGCTGAGCTTTTCAAGCGTCTTGTTTTCTTACCACTTGGATATTTTACTTGGGACTGTACAGTTCAGAATAAATGTATCTGCAGTGTTGCCTACACTTGACGATCTCTTTCCCCTCTGGGAATTCTAAGCACGGGTTTTTTTTCCGTTTACACAACAAAACATGTTGATAGTAAGTCAAATTGCGTAATGCCATTTTCTCGTACAGAATGACATTGATGTTGATGATATTTTCACTGATTCGTGACAGTAAGACACAGTGTTTCGTTTTAGGTAATGCATGGAACCACAAAACAGTAAAAGGGAGCTTTCTGAAATGGCGGCGGTGATTTCAATATTCAGAGATCAATCAATCAATCAATCAATGAGGCTTATATCGCGCATATTCCGTGGGTACAGTTCTAGGCGCTCAGCAGTGATGCCGTGTGAGATGAAATTTTATACGGCCAGTAATTGCAGCCATTTCGGCGCATATTTACCTTTCACGGCCTATTATTCCAAGTCACACGGGTATAGGTAGACAATTATTAACTGTGCCAAAGCAATTTTGCCAGGAAAGACCCAGGAGATCTATCTCAGGAATAAGCCATTCATGGCAATCTCCCGATATAACCCCGTCGGTTCAATCTTCAAATGGTTCAAAAGTGTACCGATTCGGGATTCTCGCTCAGTGTACCGATTCGGGATTCTCGCTCGAACCGGAATAGGTGCTCTAAAATTAGTAACGGAAAAACCAACTTCAACACCACTCTACATATACTCCAGTTATAGCCCCGTCTGCTTCTTTCCGTCCATATACTTTTTAGTGGTGACGGGGCTATAGCTGGAGTATATATATATATATATATATAGTGCCCTTAACATACTTCTCAAGTTACTTTTTAAAAATGTTGATTTTTTTTGACAAACTTAAATTTCCACTCAAAAGGGTTTGCTTTTGGGGATAATATAATGAGAGCAAGGGGCGTGGAAAAAAAGGGGGGGTGCAAAGTAAAAAGAGAGAAGGGGTGATTTTATAACCCCGTATGCATAATTTTATAGACATGTTCCAACTTAGATAAAATGTTCATATCATTTCACCGGTCGAAAGTACACGGAAAGAACGTCTCTCGCGTTTCGGTTGTCCAAAACCCGTACACAAACGACAACAAGTAATACATAGATTTTCAATTACGTACCTT
>NW_027126986.1:0-42500 GCF_037325665.1 Littorina saxatilis | reverse complement strand
GGGCTGTGAAAGAATACAGACGAACGCACCGGAAAAGACCAGAATGGCTGAGTTCTGGGGAAAAGGAATTGAACTGGGACTGAAAGGCAAGCAGTTGACGGAGTTCGTCGAGTCCCAGACACGACTGCTGGCGCAGCGTGAAGAAAGACAAGCGCAGCGTGAAGAAAGACAAGCGCAGCGTGAAGAAAAAGAAAGAGAAAGAGAAGCACAGCGTGAAGAAAGGCAAATTGAGCTGAAACGCTTAGAGCTCCAAATAAAAATGGAGAGGAAGCGCTTAGAGCTTCAGACAGAAATGATGCGTGTTCAAAATGAGCACGAGGCACCACGCCTAAGAGATAACCAGCAGCAAATGCTACACAGGGCATCGAAACTTCCAGCATCCACTGACGGGAAGGACCAGATCGATACTCCAGACTTCACCGGAAAAGTTGAGGCCGTCTGCCTGAAGAAGCCCTTGTACGATCTACTAATTGGGAATATTGGGGGTGCGAGACGTCCTGATGACCCTGATTTCGAATGGAGAATGGGCTCAGCTCAGCCTGCTGCTGAGGAGGAAGACCCACTGCCATTCGCGAATGAAGATATCAGCGAACTGTTACGAGATGACAGAGCAACTGTGCATCGCCGCGACCAGCCGCAGGTTGTAAGCGCTGTGACGACCAGAGCCCAGGCGAAGAAGGACACAACAACTACGCCACTCAGGGTCACCAACAGTTCTGCAACTGCTGTCGTGGACAGGGATCGGCTGATTCAGCTACAGGAAGCTGATTCGACCTTAACAAAGTACAGGAGTCGTCCTGTCAAGGAGATGACTAAGGGCGAAGGCACTGTGCAATTTGAAGTGAAGGCCAAGATCCTGTACAGAGTGTTCCAGCACCCGAGAGTCAACGGTGGGAAGCCATTACGTCAAGTTCTGGTGCCTCAACCACTTAGGCGCCAGGTGATGGAGGTGGCCCACGACTCTATTATGGGAGGTCACCTGGGGGTCAAGAAGACATCGGACAGAATCCAGGCTGCGTTCTACTGGCCAGGACTGCATGCAGAGGTGACTCGATTCTGCCGATCGTGCGATATTTGCCAGAAAACCATACCTCGAGGAAGGGCCCCGAGAGTGCCGTTGCAGAAGATGCCTTTGATCGACCGACCTTTCAAGAGGGTGGCCATTGACCTCATCGGCGAGATCAAACCGCCAAGTGAAGCGGGTCATCGTTGGGTACTGACCCTGGTAGACTATGCAACCAGGTACCCAGAAGCCGTGCCTCTGAAGAAAATTGACACCGAGACGGTTGCCGAGGCACTTGTGGACATTTTCAGCAGAATTGGGGTTCCTGAAGAGATCCTCACAGACCTGGGGACACAGTTTGTCTCTGAATGCATGGAAGAGGTCAACAGGCTGCTGAGCATTCGTCACTTGACTACGACACCCTATCACCCGATGTGCAATGGGCTGGTCGAAAAATTCAATGCGACGCTGAAGTCCACGCTAAAGAAACTATGCAGTGAGCAGCCAAGGCAGTGGCATCGCTACATCAATGCCTTGCTGTTTGCATACAGGGAGGTGCCACAAGAGTCCACTGGATTCTCCCCGTTCGAGCTGATGTACGGGCGGACCGTGAGAGGCCCGATGCAGATACTAAAGGAATTGTGGACGAAAGATGTGGACACACCTGAAGTGAAGAACAGTTACCAGTACGTGTTTGAGTTGCGAGAGAAACTGGAGGAGACTCTCGAGATTGCTCGAGAAAAATTGAGAAAGTCTCAGGATAGTGGAAAGCACTACTACGACCGCAAAGCCGTAAACAGGAAGTTTACACCAGGTAACAAAGTGCTGATACTGCTTCCCACTAATCACAACAAACTACTGATGCAGTGGAAAGGCCCATACGAGGTTGAGGCCGTGGTAGAGATCAACGACTACAAGGTGAATGTCGGCAAGAAGTCCAAGATCTACCACGCTAACCTCCTGAAACTGTATGTGGAGAGACCTCCGGAAGCAGTACAGGTCGCAGCAATGGTGGAAGAACCAGCCGAACTAGACGAGTTCGACGGTGAGGAACTACTGGAGTTGGGAGACCTCCACAAGAAAGAGGGAGTGGATGACGTCAAGCTAGGACCTGACCTGACAGAAGATCAGCAGAAGGAGCTGCATGATTTTATGGGCGACTTCACCCATAGGTTCTCTGATGTTCCAGGCTCTACGTCCTTGGTCGAACATGAAGTCCACCTCACATCTGACGTTCCTGTTCGCTCAAAACCATACCCTATCCCGTTTCAGGCTCGGGAATCCTTGAAGAAGTACATCGACAACATGTTGAAGATGGGGGTCATCCGTGAGTCATCATCCCCTTACTCATCTCCCGTTGTTGTTGTCAAGAAGAAAGACGGTACAAACAGGGTATGCATTGACTTCAGGAAGGTGAATAAGATCACCGTGTTTGATCCTGAACCAATGCCGACGGCGGCTGATCTGTTCCGACGGTTGACTGGCAGTAAGATCTTCTCAAAGATCGATCTCAGCAAGGGATATTGGCAGATTCCTGTGCGCGAAGAGGACATACCAAAGACCGCCTTTGCAACTCCAGACGGAACGTATGAGTGCCTGCGGATGCCTTTTGGCATGGTGAACAGTGGTGCTACCATGAAGAGGGGAATGCGAAAAATGCTCAAAGGAATGAAGAATGTTGTGTACTACTGGGATGATCTGCTAGTCCACACGGAGGCCTTTGTGGAGCATCTGGAGACTTTGAGGGAACTGTTTTCCCGCCTGACAAAAGCTAATCTGACCGTGAGACCCAGCAAGTGCATTTTGGGGACCGACAACGTTGACTTCATAGGTCATTCACTGAAGGAAGGTCAAAAGGGGCTTTTGTTGGAAAACGTCACCAAGATCCTCAATGCGCCACGTCCTGAAACCAAGAAGCAGGTGCGATCCTTCCTTGGATTGGCTGGGTACTACAGAGAGTTCATTCCAAACTTCGCCGCCATAACGGCGCCTTTGTCGGACATGACCCGAAAAGGATGCCCCAACCGAATACTCTGGGGACCAGCTCAGGAGAAGGCATACCAGACCGTGCGCGACCTAATGTCACGAGACCCGGTGCTACGCCTTCCTGATACCGCCAAAGAGTTCATCTTGCGTACATACGCATCGGACGAAGGGATCGGCGCTATGCTGATGCAAGAACATGGAGGTAAACCGTTTCCGGTCAGCTATGCCAGCAAGAAGCTGTCAGGAGCCGAGAAGAACTACTCGACCATGGAGAAAGAGTGTTTAGCCATCGTGTGGGGAATCAAGAAATTTGAACTCTACCTCCAAGGGGTGAAATTCGTGCTTCAGACTGATCATAAACCCCTCACCTACCTGAACTCTGCGAAGTTTGTGAATAATCGTATCATGAGGTGGGTGATGTACTTGCAGAACTTTGATATGCGAGTGGAATCGATCAAGGGTTCAGACAATGTTGGAGCAGATTTTCTCAGCCGAGTATGTGAGTAAAACTGTGTTCATTCTCCAACAGACTAATGTACATACCTGGATTTCAATCTGTTATGTATACATAATATGTGTACAGGTAGCGTTTCAATGATTGAAAGAAATTAGGTAAATTTCTTCTGGTGTTGGGGGTAATGTTAGGAAACGCTACCGTTGCTGAGCTTTGGTTCAGTTTTGTGTGTTGCATGTAGTTGACTTATTTGTACTTGGTGGGAAAGTACCGATATTATATTTTGTAAACACAATATTTATGCTTGGACGAGAATGCAGGTGAACTTTCTAGTCCTGTCAAAACAAGTTGTTTACCAGCTGTTTTTAGTCGTGAGTTCGTGGCGTTCGTTCGGATTAAGTGCGTCGGCGCTTTTAATGTACGTCATAGAGAATGTCGCTAGTTTAGTCCATGCACGGCTCGTAAAATGTAGTTGTATCATGTTCGGTCTGGAATATGCTCGATGATTGAGTATTTACTATATATGCCAGCGCGATTTGAATGTTAAAAAAGCTTCTATTTGAGTTCTGCTACGTTGTGCAGTTGTATGTATTGAATGCTAAATAAATCCTCGAACTCAATTTGACGAGTTGTTTTCTGCTGCTGCGAAGACGGGCGACGTAGAATAAAAGAACACAACTATACGACGTTTGAGAACTTGTGGCAATCTCAAGTGTCGTGTAACAATCACATTCTCTGACGTCGTGGATCTGCCACGTGTCGAACAGAGGCGTGGTGTAGGAGTAGTGGGCCTCTTCTTGCAGTGTGTAAATGTTCCTCACCAGCTCAAAGAAAGCTTCGTATACGGATCCCCGCATGTGATTGTGCCACATGAACTGAGCCAGGTACCCTTCGAACTGCGAGAGGACCGTCCCGCTCATGGCCTTGAACTTTTTTTTTCGCGTGGTTCCACGCCCCCTCGATTTGGTTTGTGTGCACGACTTTTATTTGTCCTGTCTCTACGTGTTCGTAGGTCTGTCGGAACGTATGCTTGTGAAGGACATTAAAATGTGAATAACCTTCGTCATTTAACCTGTTGTAACTGGCCCAACCATCGGTGTAGATGGTCGAGCCAGTCACAACATGCCGTTTGATGACCTTCAGGAGAGTGTCAGCGGTTCTGTCCTCCACGGGGTAGAGAATTATCCGGTTCGTGGCTCTCTCAACCAAGCCCAGGACCCAGACAGTCATGCCTAGGGGTCTGCCTCTGTGGTGTTTTATGCGCCTTCCGAAGGAGCTTTCGTCGATTTCAATTTCCCCTTCAAATCTCATTCCAGGAAGAGTTCTAGCCACGTACTCTTTGAAGAGCTCTCTTATGACGGAACCCCAGTCTACCACTGTGCTCTGGTAGGCCATACCACTTCTTTGGGCACACTGGTAGAGTGACAGCCCTTCAAGGTAGCTTTTGGCAAATTCCAGGATGTCTTGAAGACAGAGATGGGATCCGCTGAAAAAGAAAACAATCGGAGACTTTTCTCGTGGCCTTTTGTGCATCTGAAAACTACCCCATCAATGGCCGAGGTTCTTTTTTGGACGTTACAGACTGTGTGGCATCTGTCGCACTCGACATGGCATCTGAGAAGGCTATTGTCCTGGAGCCACATGACGATTCCTTCATTGGACGACTCCATCAACCTGTAAAAATTGAATGGATTTGACCAGTCCTTTGGGCGGCACGTAAGAATTTCGTCTGGTGGTATTGATTGTCTGAAGGAGCCTCTGTACCCTTTGGGGCGACCAGCGTTTCGTTTCGCCATGTCTTCAGTACGAGTGAAAGTGTGTCAAACTTTGGGTTTTATACCAGTGGTCGTTTTTTTCTGAGGGTGTAAAATACGAGTGAGTTCATGTCTGTTAAACAAAGTAAAGCATGCATCCAACACACACACGGACACACACAACCATGAGAAGGAAAACCGGTACCGTACATTTGTCATTTTTATTGCATTAAATTCAGTGATACAAGTAAAAGGCTCGTACAGCATCTTTCACATTATTTTTGTTGTTGGACACGGTGCCTATTTCAGTTAAGCCAACAAATAGTCATAGTCAAGTGAACGATAGTCCATTTTCACGTAAGCGTTCCTCTGACCGCAGGCATCTTGTCAGTTCAGCAGTGGCGGTGTGGCGAACTTGTGTTTCACGACCCTGGTCAGTCCGGCCTGACAACGTGCACTGAAAAAAAACCGCCTTGATAAGACACACACACTGACCGAGAGATAAGACATAGTATTATTTGACGTTCTTTCCGTCTTCAGTTTCCAGCTAAAATCATATGCACGTATTAAGTTTCCGCCAAGAATTTATTTCATTGTTACCATTCTCATTACATTTGTGCTGGTGTACATGAAAACGGGGTTATAAAATCACCCCTTCTCTCTTTTTACTTTGCACCCCCCCTTTTTTTTCCACGCCCCTTGCTCTCATTATATTATCCCCAAAAGCAAACCCTTTTGAGTGGAAATTTAGGTTTGTCAAAAAAATCAACATTTTTAAAAAGTAACTTGAGAAGTATGTTAAGGGCACTATATGTATAGGTTACAACACGAGTGGTTTTTTATATGGCTTGTATTTCAGTCAAGACCCAGCGGATGAATATCATCGGGAGACACGAGCCTCTGGCGAGTGGCTCTCGATTGATATTCCCGCTGGGTCTTGACTGAAATACAAGCCATATAAAAACCACGAGTGTTGTAATCTGTATATCCCATTCTACCATCAAACACAAAGTGTAGACTACTAGCGGCACTGTTGCGATCTGTGCAGGGTAAAACTGTGTTGCCAGCGAGACTTAGCCCTTTTGCAACCTTAAACTAAGTGACCGTCGCTGAAAAAATAAAACGAATGAGTGCATCGATAAGTACGCGGTAACACTACTTTCAGACCATTTAAAAGCTTTAAGTAAAGGTTCATAAGTTGCAAGAAAGTAATGAAGTCGAATAGAAATTAATTTAGTTGAAGCGCACAATTCTTTTGTTTTGCGTTTCAGGTCGGCAGAACGGGCGAAACGGGTTTGGGACCCATTTGGCTTACTCGATTCAGAATCGATTCCACGTTGTTTTTCTCGAACGTGTGTAATTAGGCTTATTGACAGAGAAGCAAATTTTAGGGAACAAATATGTAGGTTTAGATTTAACCATTTGCTCCCTATTTGAAATGTATGTACGTGATCAACTGTTTTGCGAGTGTGTTTGCACGGATGAACTTAAACTGGTATGGGTGTGAGGAAAACGCGACCGACACGTCTGTCACCGCCGATTGATTGCATTTTGAAGGAATATGACTGGATTACGGAAAAATACACACAATCATGTTAAGTTCTTGGATACCTTCATCGCCAATGTGGACTTACTGCAGAGCCAGGCAAAAGAGTAGACTTGCTCGCAAAACACGTGAAACAGCCGATGTTTGATAGCTGAAGGCGCACACCAAAACACACTAGCTACCGACAGATTCTCAAAAGTCGTCTGCTAACGATGCAAGGGAGGGCGCTCGTGTTTTTGTTTTGGTTCGCTAGCATCTGGTTATCTTGTTCGTTTTTTTCGACCTGCATTGCTTTCATAATGAAAGAAACGTTTGCTTATTGCATTTCATACATCAGATCAGTTCTGAGATTCATTTTTGCGTGCAACTGATATGGTTTTCTGAGCCGTGCAATACGATTTTGGAACTTCATACAAATGTGTCACATTATTCGGCGCGAGGTCAAAGGTCGGGAGGAAAGTAGTTCTTTGCCCAAATCGGAATCTGCACTATCATATATTTTTTGGAGTCCATGATGTATTTATTGAGCTATAAAAATACAACATATATACCCATACTGAAGTAAAAGAGACAAAGAAGGGAGGTCATGGGATATCTATAAATATATATATATATATATATATATATATATATATATATATACTCCAGATATGGGGCGTCACCACTAAAAAGTATATGGACGGAAAGAAGCAGACGGGGCTATATCTGGAGTATATATAGAGTGGTGTTGAACTTGGTTTTTCCGTTACTATATTTACAGGACCTATTCCGGTTCCCGTAGTAGGAATCCATAACCGGTACGGTGTTTGTAGTTTTGAACCATTTGAAGATTGAACCGACGGGGTTATATCGGGAGATAAATATTGCCTTACATGTGCCTATGCCCCTGTAACCTTTTTATGTATTTTAGATCTGCCATTATACGATTTGTAAAACGACGGAAGGACATGAGTTATGGTCTAAAAGTGGTGATTTGGGGTATTAATTTTAGGAAGGAAATCGTGCCAGAGATGTTGTTTGGTCAGTAGGGAGGTTGGGAAATAGTTTTTTCAAAGGTAGAAGGACATTTCGAGTAGGCATTGAAAATGAACGAAAGGCAATTCTGGGACGATACCAAGGATTGTTGTGAATGATGCAGACAAAGCGTGTGTTTTTTTTTTTTAATAAATCAGTGCAGAATTTAATCTTGAGTGAAGCGGTATGTTTTTGAAGAACTCTTCAAAACAATCTTCGTTCTGTTGAATAGGAGGGTGTGTGTGTGTGTGGGGGAGGGGGGCATAATGGCGTGTGCCCGATTTCAACAGAAAAACTAGGAAGATCTATCGTAGATCTGAAAATAAATAATTCAGTGATGAACAAAGATTAATTTGTTTGTGCGTGTGTGTGTGTGTGTGTATGTGTGTGGGTGTGTGTGTGTGTGTGTGTGTGTGTGTGCGCACGCGCGATACCCGTGATGAGGCGACCATTGTGTAGTGGCTATGTTCCCCAGGCTCCAACAGAAGCAGGCTGAAATCGAATTCTGTGAATGTGATGCTTTCTCAGAAATATCCAAAAATGCATACACAACAGTTCCCTTCTTTTGATTGATGTTTGGTCTGTTTTGTTTCGCAACATGGGACACTGTTCAAAAGACAGTGCAGGAGTATTTTCAAACACCTTGAGGAGACAGGACATTGTTTCTGTTTCACAGTGGCCAGGTCAGTCACGATGTGTGGTCAGTGTTAAAAAGCGACCCTGTTAGATTCACTCGAAGGGTACTAACACTGCATGCATTGTGAAACCGCGACTAATGGTACTGTTCGTGTTGTTTCTGTAAAGCATGGTAAGTTTTGTGCATACATAAGAATCACCCGTTTTTTTGTGTGTCTCCTATGTGAACGGGGCATGCTGTTATGATTACTGTTTCAGGTGTCAGTGCGGACATTGCTGCCGGATGCCAACTTCTGTTGAGTGTGTGTGTTGCCACGACGTCAGACAAATCAAACAGAAGGTAGAAGGCCTGGAAGAGCAGGTAGGCTGCATCACAGCACATCCTGGCTTTCGTACCGTGTGCCTGGACATCTACTGCCTGGAGACCGCATACTATGCGTACAAGCAGGACTACGGGCGTCTAAACTTCGATCTGCATGAGTATGTAACACAACACAAATCAGAAGATTATCATTCGGATATATTTGCATATTCTTACACTGACAAGAGAGTGAAATACCCTGTAGTACATTGTATTACACAAATAAACAGATCGGATACGTAAACTAGACACAAATACATCGAATCTAATTAAATCTTCATTATAAACATTAACAGTGGAAAATAACAGCAACTGGGAAACAATAGCATTTGTGTGAAATAAATACAAAACCTATTGTAAGACTGAACACCCACCCACAAACTTTTCAAGATACAATTTAATTGATGTGGGATTCTTCAGTATGTACACTTCTTACTTGCCGGTGTAGCACGATATTAATCCTACGAGATTTTTACTCCGGAGTAAAAAATTCGTACGAATATGTTACTCTACTCATACGTGAGAAAGTTACTCCCCACGACAGGTGTACTCCGATTAAAAAAAATGACGAACAAAATTGTAACTCCCCTGACAAATAATTAACTAATACATTAATCCACCCTATCCACATAATTATCAGTATGATTAGAGCTTGTTCATTTTTCTTAAGTTTTGACATCGGAAATGTACCTCATTGCTTAGAATGGGTGTGTAGCTGATGATCGTTGGTGAAAGCCTACAGTAATAGAACTTGGCGGACATTGGTCATAGTTCGATAACTGCCTGCATACAGTATACCTACATAACAGATTCCAACACAAATTTCTAAAGTGAACATGTCATATCTTTATATTTATGGATGAAGAAAAGGAGGTTTCCGCCTGACATTTATCGAAACAAGAAGGGCAAAGCCCATACGACTCACATGCTTTACACATTTTTCCTACCAAAATACATGTGACCTTGACCCAAGGTCAAGGTCATCCAAGGTCATGCAACACAAAGCTGTTAATTCAAGACATAGGAAGTACAATGGTGCTTATTGGCTCTTTCTACCATGAGATATGGTCACTTTTTGTGGTTCACTACCTTATTTTGGTCACATTTCATAAGGGTCAAAGTGACCTTGACCTTGATCATATGTGACCAAATGTGTCTCATGATGAAAGCATAACATGTGCCCCACATAATTTTTAAGTTTGAAACAGTTATCTTCCATAGTTCAGGGTCAAGGTCACTTCAAAATATGTATATAATCCAACTTTGAAGAGCTCCTGTGACCTTGACCTTAAAGCAAGGTAAACCAAACTGGTATCAAAAGATGGTGCTTATTGTGCCCTATATAACATATATAGGTGAGGTATTGAATCTCAAAAACTTCAGAGAAAATGGGAAAAATTTGAAAAATAGCTGTTTTTAGGCAACATTTATGGCCCCTGCGACCTTGACCTTGAAGCAAGGTCAAGATGCTATGTATGTTTTTGGGGGCCTTGTCATCATACACCATCTTGCCAAATTTGGTACTGATAGACTGAATAGTGTCCAAGAAATATCCAACGTTAAAGTTTTCCGGACGGACGGACGGACGGACGGACGACTCGGGTGAGTACATAGACTCACTTTTGCTTCGCATGTGAGTCAAAAAAGGAAGACATCTTCTGGAAGGTTTTAGATGCAAAGTTTCATGAAGATCTCAGCAATCATTTTCAAGGAATCGCTCCACACGCTTTCTATACGATTTTCGTATGAAATTGTAATCTATTTTCTTGCTACGGGTTATTGATATATAGATTTTAAATATTTGCCTATATTATATTTGTGACAAAAATGCAGTGTGTTCAATGTTATTCTGGGATTGCTTTACACCACTTGTTTCTTTCTTGCTTTCGCAGGAAATACAGATATGTCGCCTACAGGCAGCTGGTGCGATGGTGTTGGGGTTTTCTAGGCAAAAGCATCAGGGTGCCTCTACCAGCTTGTGCCGTGAAAACGATCAGGGACACTTTCCCAGACGGAGGAAGAGTGGGGTTCAAACTCCCCCAGCTGGAGGGAATCGTGTGACCCTGTGTTGAACAGCTTCCTGCATGGTGGGACGATGGTACTGGGATGCCAGGTGGTCTGGTACATGGTCCACATGATCCCACAAACTTAGTTCCAGGTTCCTGGGGCTGTTGGTGTACTCCCGCATCAGATACTCTGTGAGCCGGTCAGCATAGCCTGTGCCCCGCAAATAGAAATACAAATTAAATCGATGAATTTGACTCAAGAAATAACTGTTTGTGGTGATATGCATCGGTATGAATGTATAACGGGTACATTAAATATACCCCCCCCCCTCTTGTGTTACAACGTTCACTACCTTTCTTGGTTAAATGAACTGCTTGAAGTTAAACTTTTCGAAATTTACCCTCACTATTATATATTTTTCTAATTTCTAAGATTTGATTTTGTTACATATCTTTTTTAGGACATAGAGTGGGAGTTCCACTAAACTCAGGTCTGTCAAAACTTTTGCATCAGATAGTGAATTTATGACTCAGAAACATACTCATAAGGGAGAGATCATTGAAACTGAAAGCAGAGGTTATTTGTGGAATTCCCCAAGTCTTCGTGCATGCGAGTGTCCGACAAACAAAACTGTAGCACGTTCAACCATCTTGACAGAAGGAACAAATACCCACGCTTCCAAAGTAGGTTAGAACTGTTGCAGAGTAGTACAGGAAGGTTTTTCACACTATAACTACCACTCTCATGAAGTTTTTCACTTCAATTGAAAGCCCATGATAGTGGTACGATATCAAAACAGAAAAGCTTAAAAAAACAATGATACTCGCCGGGATTATTGTCGCTTTTCTACTCCTCAAAAACTCAGCTAATATTTCGGCTGTCACTGTTTACAGTCAGGATGATTGTGGGCTATATTTATAATGTACCCATCATCCTCTGTTTCACCCCACCCCGTGTCATCCGGGTTGCTCCAAAACAACATTGTCTGCTTCAGGAGCAGACGACATAGAAATAGTATACATCACAATCACATACGGACATGATCTGTTGCATAAATTCCCTTTTCTTTCTTTTTATCTTTTTTTTTCTTTCGTGGGGGGTGGGAATGTTTACAACAATGTACATGAGATATAGCGAAATTCGTGATTAAGCGTGAAACGGGACATTGGGCATTTCCCCATGTTCAACTAAGAAACAGCGACAGAAGATTCATGACAAAAGCTTGTACCTTCCAGTGATAACTGTGTCACAGCTCTCCTCGGATTGGTTACTGAGTTCCCAGTCCTCGTTTTCTCGGTCTGTCACCATTCCCTCCTCCTAAAGATGTTCATGCACTGCTAGCGGTTGTCGGTTTCCTTTGGGTTCTTCAGGATCCGTCTGCTGGCAGAAGTCAACCTTTTTCATGTGAACAAGAGGTGCTGGGTGTAGGCCTACCTTATCATCAGTTTGTGACCCTTTAAAACAGAAAGAACACTTCATCCTTTGCAACTTTCATGCTCATAATAAAAACATGAAATTCTATATTTAGCGCGCATGTGCGTGTGTGTGTGTGTGTGTGTGTGTGTGTGTGTGTGTGTGTGTGTGTGTGTATGTGCGTGTATGTGTTTATGGGTGGATACCTCGACTCCCGCGTGAAATTTTGGGCTTTACTCCGACATGAAATTTTACCTCGACGTCCAAATAAAACACGTCTTCAAAATCACTCAAAAATAACTATGGAGGCTTGAAATAAGGTTAAATACATATAAATAATTTAATTTGACCTTATTTTTACAATTTAGCAAAATGTCAAGATAAAACACACTTTTAGTTACTTTTTGTGTTTTGTGTATGTCCGGATTTAACACCAGTAACAATCCCTGTTCACACACACTTTTCTTCGCAGTTTAACACGATATTAGTTGTGGTTTTTTTTTTAAATCATTGTACACACTGCAAAAAAAAAAAAAAAAAAATTACACAATATATATAAAAAAAAATTTTAAAAATTTAATTATTGTACACACTGCAAAAAAAACACACAAAAAAAACAACTTATTTGTAGAAAAAAAATAAATGAAAAATAAAAAAATTAAAAAAATAAAAATAAAGGATATCAAAAAAGAATAAAAATCGATGGTTAAATTTGTGCACAAGTTTACAACACGTAACCCTAACCCCATTTTGAATTTCTTTCTTTATTTGGTGTTTAACGTCGTTTTCAACCACTATATCGCGACGAGGGAAAGGGGGGAGATGGGATAGGGGAAAGGGGGGAGATGGGATAGAGCCACTTGTTAAGTGTTTCTTGTTCACAAAAGCACCAATCAAAAAATTGCTCCAGGGGCTTGCAACGTAGTACTATATATGACCTTACTGGGAGAATGCAAGTTTCCAGTACAAAGGACCAAACATTTCTTACATACTGCCTGACCAAAATCCTCACAAACACTGACCACACTCTATACAAGAACCACTTAACAAGGGTAAAAGGAGAAAGAGAATCCGTTAGTCGCCTCATACGACATGCGGGGTGCAGAGAAATAAGGATGTGGAAAAGAAGACTTTTGGTAAGTGAAATAAAGGTGATGGATCCAGTCAGGTAGAAATAAGACAACAAGAAAAGAATTGGAAAACTGCAGGGAAAAGTAGGGAGAGTTTTCTTGGAAGGAAATATAGGTGAAAGGACTGGTAAGGCAGAAATAAGACAAAAGAAGAGAAGAAACAGAACCGTTAGTCGCCTCTTACGACATGCTGGGTAGCATCGGGTAAATTCTTTCTAGTCCCAACCAATATGGGACTCCCCCTAACCCGCGGGGGGTCCATTTTGAATTATGGTACGAAGAAAGGTAAACATTATGACACTCGTTGCAAATGAAAAATATGGTTAAATCTAATGATTTTTGTCCTGTTATATGTTCAGTGCGTGTTACATCAAATAAATATTGTAAGGCCTCCAAAAAAAATATATAAATAAAAAAAATTTAAAAGCTAGACTTTGAATTCAAACTAATATTTTTTGTCATTTTTTTGTTTCCTGACACATATATATTTGATTTTTTACTAAAGGCACAGTGCAGCTCACAGCCTTCGTTTTGCATTTTTGTTGCAGCTGAGTGCATTTACAGTTCAAAAATCCTCCTATGGTAGTAAAACAAACCCAAAACTACCCAACGACGACATCTGTGAAGCTCGACAGTTTCTTGTTCACGCGAGCGCATAAATTAACCTAATTATTACATGGTGTTTGGTCGGAGTTCGATTCAACTGAGCGATTCCGGCCTCCATTTTGTTTTACACAAACTCATGATGATGTCTGACATAGTTTGCTAGTGACGTGTCTTTTAGTGCATGATGTGGTGATCTACCTGATCTAAATTTAGATCCAAAAATAGGTCAAGCCGGGTCCGAGTACGAAATTCGTAAACAAAATCGCAGTTCTTGACTCTTTGGGTGCAAGTCAATGAAACTTGGTAGTTCTTCTGACGGACAGCTGCCTGAGGTATGACTAAGAGCCCCAGGGGCTCCGTGCACCTGAATTTGACAAGTTCAGTACCTTTAAGCTTTGTAACAACAGTTAGGTTTAGTAAACCAAGATAACATTTTATATGATAAAAGCAGCATGCGACATTCTCTTTGTTGTTGCTGTATGTTGTTGTTATTTTTTTGTTCATTGTGGTGGATTGGGATGAGTGTTTTAAAAGAGGCCAACCTGAGGTTCTGCATTTATGTGCTTGGGACCTTAATTCACAAAAATACTTTCTTAGAACTGCCAAAGAAAATAAATTTGATGTTGTGGTGAGAGAGGTTGTTGTTTATTTTGTCATCCATTTTCCTTCAAATATCATACATATATATACATGTATCACCACTCTGCCACTATGAGTATGATGTGATGGTTTTGTGTTTACCCGACACCAAAAATGTGAGTAACCTGTACTTTTGTTTTGAAAACCACAATTGCCTTTCATATGACAACACATTGCCTGTGTCTGCTACAGTGGAACACCCTCTTTAGACTTTATTTTGGAAAATAAGATCATAGAATTTCTCAGGGCATATACATGTTCAGACATTGTCGACAAGGAAATCTGAACAAAGCAAGGGCTGAAATGGGATTAGGAAAGGGGGGAGGGGGGGTGTCTGTAATAGGAAGGGGGCTGGAGGGGGAGGGGGGTCTAAAAGGGGTTCCACTGTAAATAGACGAGATTTCATACACGAGACAATGATTACAAATGCCAACAACTATTCCAGAATGGGAAGTTAAAAATAGTATCTTGGTAAGTTTGAATCCACTTGCCACAAATTCCTCGACATTATTCATCGTATTGTAACCGAAGCAACCTTGTAGCAACCATATCGATATCCGGCGGACATATTGATTTATTGTCGGAATTTGGGGCGAGACTTTTGATTCAAAACGAACACAATGAGATTAGGTTTAAAAACATTCCTATAAAATAAACTCCATTAAATAGAGGAGCAATACTTGTGAGGCATAAACAGTGTTTAATGCCAAAATATTTTGGACGTCAAGCGGGGTTTGCTTTTTACAGCGTTTCGGTTTTTCGTTACATCTGCAAAGTGGCCGACTGCGAACGTTATCAGTTCATTGGAATGACTCTCCAACAAAGTTAGCTACTGCGAGAGAGTAGGGAAGAGCGAACCTTTGCATACTAACCAGTCTAACCAGAGGTAAGTTTTCATGTTTCATTCTTTTAATTAGAGTTTGCTGTGTTTACTCGTTTGCCGCAATGTGTCACTCACTCTCTGTAGTCTGTCAGTGTCATGCGTCATTATCAACATCCTCAAAGAGTCTAACTCTAAGTCAAACCACAGGCAGAAGGTATCGGAAGGTGTGTACTCGTTTGCCGCAATGTGTCACTCAATCTCTGTAGTCTGTCAGTGTCATGCGTCATTATCAACATCCTCAAAGAGTCTAACTCTAAGTCAAACCACAGGCAGAAGGTATCGGAAGGTGTGTACTCGTTTGCCGCAATGTGTCACTCAATCTCTGTAGTCTGTCAGTGTCATGCGTCATTATCAACATCCTCAAAGAGTCTAACTCTAAGTCAAACCACAGGCAGAAGGTATCGTTCACTGGACCACTACTTTCATAGAAAGACTACAAGGTATGTCACTCAGCTTCGAGTCGTCTGTGTTCTTGGAGTCGCTTCCTGCGGACAATTTTTTTGTTCAAGACGGTTGGCCTCTTCCCACAGTCTGTGTAAGGTCAAATAAATACAGTTGAATGATTGTTTTAACTATATGTACCTTTAATTTTCAGCTGCCGTACGCTGCAGGTTGTTTCTTTTGACGAAGCAAAGATATATCTGTAAGGACACACTAAAAATCTCTCTGAAAAACCTTGATATTCAGTTCCAATAATGGCGTAACATAAGCTATACTGGTGCCCAGACCGCGGAAAACAGAATAATCTACATTGCAGAGCAAAAGCGCACAATTCAGAAAACCAGGGCAGCCACAACCCCAACAGCTGAACACTCGCATGCGGAACGGGAATCCTGGCCCGGACAAGCTTATCAGTTATCTACTGGACAGACTAGAGATCCAAGCATACCATGAGCCTGCGGTCATCTTCCAAAACAAAGGACGAACAACATTTACAATGAAGGTAAATCTTCTGGTTGTTTATGTTGGAGCTACACATAGCTCATTGATTAACAACAATATGTGGAGACAAGTCTCACTGTATAACCATTGAGTGGCAAACATATGCTTGTGTATTTTATGAGTGGCACAATCCTGGTCAAAATTCAGTATGCTTCAGACAGTGATGCTTATCATATTGAACTAGGAAGATAGTGACTTTGCTGGTCATCATTGACATTGATCTAAATTAACCAATCAGTGCTTTATAACCAATTTTAAACTAGAACATTTGGAATTAATGGCGTTTAATTCAGAGGAATTTCTATCAATTTCCTCTCAACATCGTCAATTACTTAAGTTTGTGTGTAAGATAACCATAATTTTATTGTTTTGCTATACTAACTATCAATCACTGTAGTTTTATTTACTACGTTGTGTTGTGGTTTTTTTCAGGTATTATGTTCTAAACTTTGTTGCTTATTATTGTACTATCGTTTTAGGGTCACAGTTATTTTACAAATATCATCTTCAAGTTTTGGTTTTGTGCTCAGCTGTTAGTGTGCCTCGCATTTCTCGCTTAGGTTGTCTCCCCCTTTTTGTAAACTCATATTTATTAATTAGCATTTTTGGTTATTTGGTACGTCTGGTCATCTTATAACAAAAATGTCATTGAACTGAAAAAAGAAATAATAACTTAGTTTCATATTTGAACATTTGGCAGTATGTTTCTTGTGAGCCAGAAAGATCTCACCAGGAACCCAACCTTTACCCAGTTAATTCTACACATTAAAATTTAAATGGAAAATTACGAAACACATAAGAACATGCAACTAAATACACACTGGCAGTACTTGTTATCTACAATCAATTGATATACGGTATACGACACGTCCTTGAAACACATAGAACAGTTCTCAAGAAAGAACATTGGCAATTTCCAGTCTTTTTTGTGTTGCAGACATGCAGTGATCACCACCACATTGACCTCCGTCCTCGTCTTCATCTTCACTCTCCGACAAGTCAATGTCGTCCTCGTCCACGCCATTTTCTATGATAAAGTTATGTAGGACACATGCTGAAAAAATTAACATTGGAACTTCACGGATGTTCGTCATCTTGAGATCCTTCAGTCTGCGGAATTTTCCTTTCAACAAACCAATAGCCTGCTCCACGTCAACTCTTGTCCTTGCCTGGGCTCTGTTGTAGGCAGTTTCCACAGGGGTCAGATGGCCGTTGTCGCGGAATGGAACCAGCAGGTACTTGCGGAGACTGAGGGTAGGCCGAGTCCCAGATCATATGGTACTCTGGAGGCAGCTTACTTGCGTCAGACTCCAACACTCCATGGAGATCTGAGTTGGGGAAAACTCGGCTGTCATGCACGGACCCAGTGTAACCCGTAAACACATCCAGAAAGAGGAGGTCTTTGTCGCATACAACCTGAAACAAGTCGCGTAAATCAATATAAAAATAATCTATCAGCCTGAAACTAAAAACCAACCACAACAGAGGCTACATGTATATCCTAATGCTTCGCTAGCCTAAACCATAAGACTGAGCTGAGCACAGCTCCTCTCTGCAGAACATGCGAATGAGGTGCCTACTGTCCCATATAATTCATTTATCATTGAGTGCATTTTCAGCGTAACCATGACATGCATATGAAATGATAACGAATAATAAAAAAATCATGTCTTTGAAGCTGGTAAACATCCCCATTATCACACCGGGGACTGTGTTCTGCCTTATTTCAGCCGGGCTCGTTGTTACTCCGTTTTCAGCCAGGCTCAGTGTCACGCAAACGAAAGTGTCTTCATAAAAACACAAACTATGACTTTCACACTGATTTAAGCTAAAATTGATGAATGTCAGTAGAAAGAAGAATAATTGTTTTCTTTGTAGACAGCTAAAAACGTCTTTTGCTTACCTGGTTAATTGACAATAGCCGAATGGAAGGCATGCATGCGGTTTTTTTAGTGAAAAATGAAGGTTCAACGTACATTTCTCTCAAACATGGATTTGAACAACAAATATTCCTCTATTTTTACTATTTTGGGTAAAGCTATAATCATCTGTATCAATTGCATCCTCACTATGTCATAAGAAGCAATCAAAACAAGCAAGTGGTGTACGGTTTGTTCCGCGCTGGGCCTCCTGCATTTTTGCACTGGGCTTGCTTTTGTTCTGGGTGTCCAGCGCGGAACAAAACTCGCCTGACATGGGTTTTGGTTTTACTTCTCGTGCCTCAACGCAGGTTCGGGAAAATGCATCAGCATAACAGCAAGAAACTATAGAACAAACTTATGATACAGAAAAACCATAACATGATACCATTGCTTATCATTTCTTCAGTTTGATCAGCTTTTTTGCCCAAAAAGCGACAACCTGCATGTATTTCAAGCCGTATGTAAAGGATTGATTCTTTTAGCTCATTAGAACACGCGAGTGCCGAGACTACTAGATAATCACGTCACGCGGGTCCGAGATTACCGAGATTATCTACGTCAGAAAGATGTACGTCATTTCTTTCAGCCACAATTCTTTCTTTTATTGCAGACTTCGAAGGAAAAGAAAATGTCGTGTCTGATTAAATTAGTTCAACTTGTAGTTCTTAGCGACGAATTGTTTATGTAACCGAGTTGTTTGTGCATCGCTAAGCAACTACTTAGAAACAGAAACGCCGGAAGTAGAAGAACAGGCCGTTGAGATCAACAGACCAGGCAAGTCGGAGAGCTCCAGATTCTCGCAATTAACTAGACGTTACTAACGCTGCAGAGAAGGAAGCCGTTATCCCAGAGGGAGAACCCGTTTTGCCGTCTTGGAGGGTAACTAGTTTGTTAGTTAGTCGTGGATTTCGATCGAGAACGAACCAGATGATATCATATTCATTTGTCGCAGAGAATGCGTGTAGATGTGTTCTTTCTTCACTTAGTTTTGTCGTAGAATTAGTAGAATGAATATTGATAAAATTGTCATTTAGGGAATGTCTGATATTTAACAGCTTCTACGTTTGATCGCAGGTTCGTACACGGGAAGACGAACAAGCAAGACATCACCGACAGAGCTGCGTTTTAGAAGTGTCATTTACGTCATCGTCGTCATGAAGTTCATCGTCATCATGGTTCCTGTAAACATGGTTCATCACCGATAGTCGAGAGTCGTCTCTGCAGACTGTGATCGTCCGCTGTAAATGGATCCTTCGTCATCATTCTAAGGAAGTACATGTTTATATTTGTTTCATCACCTCCAAGTAACTAAAGAACTTTCATCGTCGTCATTTGGGATTGCATGACAATGAGCCACGTTTCCGGAGAATTAATATTGATGTCAAAATCAATGAACAATAACCATATAGTGTTGTGAAGCTAAGATATTGATGCATAACCTGAGTCAACCTTGTATAAGGTTGGGAAGCAATTAAAGAAATTATAATTCATGCTGTTGATTTCTGTTCTAAATTTCCTTGGACAATATCAACCGATAGCTGAATTGTAATTGTAGTAAAAATATGGGATTTTAGTCTTAAGAAAGAAAAATCCGCATAACATTGGGGGCTATCGTTCCGGGATCAATTCGCAATTTTCTGTTAGACCGACGTTCAAAATTTTCTAAATTGCTGGAGGCTGTGTGTTGTTGTTTATATTTTTCTCTGTGTTTGCATGTGTTGTGTTTCACCACCATCATCGTATAAGTGCATGTCCATTTACTTTTTTTTGACCTAGACGTAGCTCAACGTGTATGCTATAACACGAAAATTAAATTTACTATTAATCATCGTTAGTAGTATGTATTAGCAGTGTTTGAGTTCATCCACGACACTTTAAAAAAGGCAGATGTAGAACCACTTTTGGTAATTAGTTCCCCAGTTATTGTGGTGTTCTAAATTACAAGTGGTGAATAGCATAGCTAACACGTGCTATTGATCACACCCCGATATAGTTCGAAATTATCGCGGGTGGTTGGAGGGAGTTTGGAACCATATTTGGTAAGGGATACCTGGTTCGTTCCCGATTGATTTCCCGGAAGGTCTGAATTTTTCGACCGCAACTAATTGTAAACTGAAGAAGGTCTGTTGATCAGTGTTTCATTAGTTGTTGATGAAGGAAGTGACGTACTATAACAGTCTGGTATGGACTCATTAGTTTGATCAGAGGATCAGTCACTTGTGACTCTGTATCGCGGTATTGCTGTACAGAGGAGTCATATGTCTACAGTGTAGCTGCTTGGTAATTAGCATTAGACGACTCAGAATTTCTGCTAACTTGTCCTGGAAAGGAAAGTATTGAAATTAGCAGCGAAACGAAATCATCCATAGTTTGACATATAGTTGAGATAAAGATTACTTGTATGTTCTTTGGTAGACTCAACGAGACACTTAGAATTCAGTTTTTATCCTCATAAATTTTCGAATTTTGTATCGATTGAACATGATTCGTTCTAACTAGGATGTAAAGATGTGATGTATTCTGATCCGCCCGCGAATAACACTCGTAGTGCTAGCGTCGAATCACATACGTCGGAAAGTAGTCATTATCGTGTTTCTCGTCGTAGGGATAAGAAACGAACAACGATAATGTCGAATGCGAATTCCTCAAATGAGGCGAACAATGACACGAATGAAAATGTCGTTGTCGGAAACACGGTTGAGCACACGGCTCATACGTCAGCCCATCACATTGTTGGTGATGAGGCGACAAATTCTAACCCTCGGTTACAACTGACCAAGAATTTGATAGAAGAGGGTACACTACTGGGCTTGAGCGGAGCCGATCTCCGTGCCTATGTGGTTGAAGAACGTGATCGCATAGAACGCGAAGAACGTGATCGCATAGAACGGGAAGAACACGTACGCGAAGAACGCGAAGAACGCGAACGCGAACGGAGTTTTCAGTTAGAACAGCTGAGAATCCAAAGTGCAAATCAGAATAACCGGAACAACAATGCCAGGGAGTCGAGCCAAAGCAAGGATAACTTTGATCATAAGATACCTTACCTTGAGGACAAGGACGACATTGAGAGCTGGTTTCATCAATACGAGCACTACGCAAAAGATTGCAAGCTCGTTGATGCAACCAAAGCCTCTTGTATCGTCTACTTCCTCAAGGGAAAAGCTCGCGTCATTTACTCCAAGCTCAGCGCCGAGGACGCTGATGACTATGAAACAGTGAAGCATGCGCTCTATGAAGGTTTCCAACTCACGAGCGAAGACTACCGGAAAAAGTTCCGAAATCTGAAGAAAGCACAAGGGGACACTTACAAGGAACATTTTGTCAAGCTCGATCGCTATATGAATAAATGGATTGAACTCGCGAAGTGTGGAAACGAAGTGGACGATTTGAAGGATCTAATCCTGAGGGAACAAATTTTGGAAACAGTTCCTCCCGAGTTAGCTATCCATATCCGCGATCGCAACCCACATGATGCGAAGGAAATCGGCGAAATCGCCACCACCTATCATCAAGCTAGGTCCAACACTAAAGTACCTGACGCAGACGCCCATTCTCGTGGAAAAGGAAATCGTTTTTCCAAGAATGATGGTAACGGGCGTGATGTCAAACAGAGCACGGTCATGTTTGGTTCTAGCCAGCATAGCACAGCACAACCACATAAGTTGTCAGATGAAGAGCGGACAAAACTGAGGACCAATGGCCAATGTTTTTTTTGTAAAGAACGCGGCCACCTGTCCAAGAATTGCCCCAAGAAAAGTACCACATCCGTGGTCCCGAATGTCAATGAAACGGGTCGTTCTTTTGACATTCCAGAGAAACTGGAAAAACTTTGTGAGGATTGTCAAAGTAAGACTTTCTCAGAAACGATTCCGGTCAAGGTTGATGGGAAACTAGTTAAAGCTATACGTGACTCTGGATGCACAGGAATCATGGTTAGCGCAGAACTCGTCTCTAAAGACAAATACCTACTGAACAAGAAAGAGGTCACTCTAGCGGAGAAAGGTGCGAAGAAGATGTACCCCACAGCCGTGGTGCATATCGACTCCCCATTTTTCGATACTGACACGGAAGTGACGGTGATGGACAACCCAGTCTATCCTGTTCTGATAGGAAAGTGGCACGGAATTGGTTCCAACAAATGTTTGACATCGTTGTACCCAATCCGCGACCCCACTTGGTTCTCCGAGACAGTTGCTGCCGTGAACACCCGTGCACAGCAGAAAGAAGAAGAAAAGAAGTCTGAAGCTAGTGTCCCACCGAACCTCAAATCTCAGGAGAAGCCATTCACTCCTGAGGATTTGAAACGTGAACAGAAGGCAGATCCTTCCCTAGCGCAGATCAGGGAATTTGCCACAAAAAGTAGAGAAATCCATGGAGTCAAGTTCGTTTACAAGAACAATATTCTCCAAACTGTTTGAAAATGGGTGTTACAAAACAAGAGTGGTGGTTCCGAAAAAATTAAGACCGAAAGTGTTGTCATTCGGTCATGACCTTCCATTAGCGGGTCACCTCGGGCAAAAGAAGACTTTCGACCGCATCAATACGGAGTTCTGGATCAATACGGAGTTCTGGTGGCCAGGTCACGGCAGTGACATCAAACGATATTGTATGTCATGTGATGCATGCCAAAGATCTACTCCTAAAGGACACACCAAGAAAGCTCCGCTAGGTCGAATGCCACCTATCAGTTCTGTATTCAAACGGATCGCCGTGGACATCATTGGTCCCATCAAACCGATATCCGAGAGTAAAAAGCAGTACATACTGGTCTCTGTGGATTACGCCACTAGATTTCCAGAGGCAGTTGCTCTCAAGGATATCCGTGCTGAAACGATCGCAGAATCGTTGTGGGAAATGTGGACCAGGCAGGGCATACCCGATGAAGTCATAACTGACCAGGGTGCACAGTTTTCTGGAAAGCTGATGCATGAGGTGAATGATTTTCTGCAAGTCAAGCACCACATGACAGCTCCATTCCACCCTCAAGCAAATGGTTTAGTGGAACGTTTTAATGGAACACTCAAAAGCATGATGAAACGCATGACCCAAGAACAACCCAAGAAATGGGACACCTTCATCCCAGCCTTGTTATTCGCTTACCGTGAGGTACCGCAAGCGAGCTTGGGATTTTCCCCATTTGAACTGCTGTACGGCAGGGCTGTCAAAGGTCCCATGCAGATTTTGCGTCAAGCTTGGACGCAAGAAGAAGTGTCAGATGAGATGAAAACAACGGCAGAGTACGTTGTTGACTTGCGTAATCGCATCGAGAAGACCTGTGAAATAGCAAGAGAGAATCTGAAGAATGCTGCTACGAAACAGGCAAAATACTTCAACAAGAAAGCCGCGAAGCGGGAGATTGAAGTTGGAAAACGGGTTTTGTTGTTAAAACCCAAGAAACAGAACAAACTGGAACTACTGTGGCAAGGTCCTTACACAGTAGTGGAGAAGCTGAACCAATTCGATTACAAAATCAAGATTGGGAGGAAGATCAAGCTCTACCACATCAACTTGATGAAAGAGTACCAAGAACGAGACACGTCTTTCCAACCTAGCACGCCAACCCAACGGGTAGACGCGCAAGAAAGCAGTGAGGAAGAAGAAGATGAAGTTGTTGCAATCGTCATGGAAGAAGACGAAACAATGAGTGACGACATCTTCGCAACAGAAACTCAGAAAATGCTACCTCTGTTAGAAACAAAAAGGTCCGAATTTGTAGCAGACATGCATTTTGACAAGAATCTGAGCGACGAGAAAGCAAAAGAGGCAAGGGACATATGCATGGAATTTGAGAAGAAATTCGAACCGGACAAGCTACGCTGGAACGAAGAACGAGAAAAGAGTTTTGAGACACTCAAGGAAAAACTCTCAAAGAAACCAGTACTACGCATGCCGGACCACGACAAGCCGTTCGTACTGGATGAGTAAAGTATGCAACAATTATATAATGAAGTTATATAAGTATACGTCTAATTCACTATTCGAATGAGAATAATTTCCCCAGGATAATTATCCAGAAGGGGGGGCCTATGTAAAGGATTGATTCTTTTAGCTCATTAGAACACGCGAGTGCCGAGACTACTAGATAATCACGTCACGCGGGTCCGAGATTACCGAGACTATCTACGTCAGAAAGATGTACGTCATTTCTTTCAGCCACAATTCTTTCTTTTATTGCAGACTTCGAAGGAAAAGAAATGTCGTGTCTGATTAAATTATTTCAACTTGTAGTTCTTAGCGACGAATTGTTTATGTAACCGAGTTGTTTGTGCATCGCTAAGCAACTACTTAGAAACAGAAACGCCGGAAGTAGAAGAACAGGCCGTTGAGATCAACAGACCAGGCAAGTCGGAGAGCTCCAGATTCTCGCAATTAACTAGACGTTACTAACGCTGCAGAGAAGGAAGCCGTTATCCCAGAGGGAGAACCCGTTTCGCCGTCTTGAAGGGTAACTAGTTTGTTAGTTAGTCGTGGATTTCGATCGAGAACGAACCAGATGATATCATATTCATTTGTTGCAGAGAATGCGTGTAGATGTGTTCTTTCTTCACTTAGTTTTGTCGTAGAATTAGTAGAATGAATATTGATAAAATTGTCATTTAGGGAATGTCTGATATTTAACAGCTTCTACGTTTGATCGCAGGTTCGTACACGGGAAGACGAACAAGCAAGACATCACCGACAGAGCTGCGTTTTAGAAGCGTCATTTACGTCATCGTCGTCATGAAGTTCATCGTCATCATGGTTCCTGTAAACATGGTTCATCACCGATAGTCGAGAGTCGTCTCTGCAGACTGTGATCATCCACTGTAAATGGATCCTTCGTCATCATTATAAGGAAGTACATATTTATATTTGTTTCATCACCTCCAAGTAACTAAAGAACTTTCATCGTCGTCATTTGGGATTGCATGACAATGAGCCACGTTTCCGGAGAATGATATTGATTTCAAAATCAATGAACAATAACCATATAGTGTTGTGAAGTGAAGAACTGAATCTAAGATATTGATGCATAACCTGAGTCAACCTTGTGAAAGGTCGGGAAGCCATTAAAAGAAATTATAATTCATGCTGTTGATTTCTGTCCTAAATTGCCTTGGACAATGTCAGCCGATAGCTGAATTGTAATTGTAGTAAAAATATGGGATTTTAGTATTAGGAAAGAAAAATCCGCATAACACCGATGGGGGTCACATAATAAACCTTGTCAGATAAAAATAACACCAATAGAAAGACAAATTACTTAGGTTAGTGCTAAAAACATCCGTTCCTGGAAATGAGCTTTTTTTTAGAAGACATAGTTTGTACTTTAGTGCAGACACTTACGTTTGCGTGACACCAAGCCCAGCTCAAATCGAAGTAATAACGAGCCCGGCTGAAATAAGGCGGAACACAGTCCCTGGTGTGATTATCCATGCTTAGTCAAGAAATGCTTGAACAAATTTTTAATAAATTTGATCAGAAAGTGCTGCCTCAACTTTCACTAAAAGCGGTATAGGACATGTATCTAACAACAGGAAAAGAAAAGTCAGAGAAACGATGTGTAGGTACATTTTCATGATGGTTTTCTTGGAATAAATCCACACACCATCATAATTCATACTTGTCTCGATGGGTTAAAACCAGAACCATCTAACTGGATTTCCACCATTTTGAGAAATGGCCACTTGAAGATTTCAACCCCTTATAACAAATAGTAAACACAGGATTGTAGCCCTCATATTTTACACACTTGACTTAGAGGTAACACTGGTCATGCACACTAGTAATCAATTTAATTGAACAACTTTTTCATATACAAAAAAGGTATAATTTGTTCTGCTTCCAGAATACACTCCTGCTCTTTTCTCAGTTCTGGAGCTAGAAAAACCCAGCGCACCATAGCTGCTTCTGACTTCCACACAGACCCCACTGTGGCCTGTGCTACAGCAGTCAGAAGCAGCCTCCTCACACATAGCATGTTCTGCTTCCAAGCAAAGCTTATACTGCACATTAGTTCAAATCGTTTTTCAAAGTTTATTACCGTCATAAACAAACAAATGTCAAGTCACTTGCAAAAATATCATCAAGGACTCATGTATTCATTCATTGTGTGGCCTAATGAACGCAACACGCATAAATAAAAATTAAATTGCCGGTACTTTTCATAGCGAAAAAAACCCACAACACACACACAAAACTCTCTCTGAAATCATTACACTTTTTTTATTGTGTTTTTCAAGAAATCCCAACGGTAATCTTATGTTGTATCAGCTCATATCGTTTTGCGTTACGCACAAAAACTACAAACCCAATAACACTAACAACAAACCAAACGAACAAAGCAGCAAACAAGCAGGCAAACAAACGAATAAACACAAGGCTGAAGGCGCATTTTAACCACACAATGCAAATGGTAACAAAATCACGAGCTTTAGATCCTGACTGCATGCTCTGTTAATTATCAAGAAAACAAATAGGCATTCTTACCTTTTGTTGTACTTTCCTCTTCACAAAAATGTTGTGCAGAAAGGTCGAAATAAATAATACACATTTTGCACTTTTAACAGTCGACCTCCTGTACTGCTTTTGTCTTAGCCGTTTGACCAGTTATTCCTGTGTAACATTCATCTCTGAGTGTCTTCGCTTTTCGAACACACCTTTTCCCGTAGTCCCGGGTTGCAGAGTCTTTAAGTTCGGCTGAACTTCTTCTCATGAGGTGTCACATAGGATGCTTCCTTCATCGATGACAGAATTTTCTTTGTTGGGGTTCCATAAACAGATGGAAGAGATGCTGTGGTAGTTTCACCTTAACCGGGAGCAGTGTCTGACATATATACTACAAGCTGATGTGAATACACCTACAGGGTAACAGAAACTGTCAGTGGAAGCACACACAGGAGAAAGATGTACAGGAGTTGGGTAGCTTGATTCATTTTTGAGGGGTGGAATCACAATCAGCAAGTATTGGAGTTGATGCATGACTCGAACAGGAGGATAACCCCCATTCACCATGTTCTCAAAAGGATCTTCGATTGAAGAAACAGCACAATCGTCATATTTTGGGGTAGATTTTGCCAATGGAGACGCATCAAAGTCATCAGGTTTCACTTTTAGCATTGGCAGAAAGGAGATTATGCAACCGTAATCCGTGAATCCGAAGGACAGTCTCCTGAAATGCATGGTGCTTCTTACTTGCCTGGACGGCCTGATTCATCTCCTTTCAAACAGCGTCTGCAAAAGACATGGATACTATGAATGTTATCTCCTTTGAACAGGCAATTACTACATGTACTTCTATTTTAAAATTATTAACCGATAATTAAAAAAAAAGGTAATTGCCTCCGTATTATCGCTTCTGCGTTAAAACTTTGGATAATTTTCGTGTTTCTATTCACACAAACAAATGAAACATTAGTACTTGATTACACTCTGACCACTCATGCTCATCAGTTTGACATTGTGATAACCTCTGAATAACAAAATATATTAGAGTCAATTAAACTGACAAAATCCATCAACCAAATCATTCATCTATCCATCTTTACAAGCATACACAAATACTGTAAACACTCACTTACATTTTTTAATTTTTTAACAAACACTAAAGAGCTGCATGGATACACTACAACATTAAGGCATGAGCACATGCACACACCGTCACACACAAACACACACTGACACAAACAAACACACACGCGCGCAAGAACATTCACGCTGAAACAAACACATTTACCTGCCTGTGTTTTACAATTAGGAAAACAAAACACAAAAAGCTAGGAATCAGTTTGCAGATACAGGATTTAGACTGAATCAGAAGGTTAATCCCCTATATATTTTAAAAAGGAATCTGAATTTCAGCTTTTATGGTCTGTTCAAATGGGGAAAAAACATAATACATGAAGATACTCACTTGAATCTGTGTCCTGACTCGAGCAACAGCCAAATTGACTGTACAGCAGATGTAAAAATGGCAGAGAGCTGTTCTCTGTTCAAGTGTTTTCAGAAAGTGGACCATCCTTTTGTCAGTTTAGCACCCCCCCCCCCCCCACCCCACCCCCTTGCACCCACTTTACCACCACCCCCCTTCCCCGGCCCCAACCCCCTTATTACCACCCTCCTCCCTCGATATCATGGGACTGCAATCTTTCCTAATTCATTCTTCATACACTCTTTATCACAGGAAAGTTAATTGTGTTTAAACCCTGTACATCCGGAGTCAGGAATTCGGATACTGACACTTGACAGGTGTCACTGACCTGTTTTAGTTCCCACAGTCTATCAAATTCCTTTTTCTGTCGACAGCAGACTCTACTACTGCTAGTTACACTATTCTGTGTGCTGGAGGAAATCCTACACCACACAGAAAGGGTCAAGACCAGATACCACTACCGCGAATGTGCGCTTATCTGGCTGCGCTGAAAACAGGAAAAGTGACTGTGACACAGCAAGCAGAAGAGGTCAGGTGAAGATGGCTGCATCTGGCTCGCAGTGAAACACTCCCCTTTCCCCACAGGCCTCAGTAGCAGAACAGACTAAACTGAACTTAGCACGTTCTGCTTCCAACCTGGATGGAGTTAGAGGGTTCTGCTTCCAAGATGAGCAGGAGAAATGCTTGGAGCCAGAACAAATTATGACTTATAAATACGCAATTATGCAAGATTTTCAAGAATCCTTCACAGAAAGTGAGAATCATGTTACCATAAGTCAAATAACTATAAAGTTGCAAAACATGTTATTTGGAGGTAATTGGTTCTGGTTTTAGCCCATCGTGTCTGATCTCCCAATATCGGTTTAAACATTTAATATTTCTCACGTAAACCATCACAGATACTGTCAGGCTTTTACACACAGTACAAACACCCTTTCATTGAAACACTCACCCCTTGAGAACATAGGTGCTTTCCGTAAAAAGCGAGCAATTTTCACACAAAAATTGTTTTGCATGGTTTATCTTACCCCGGAGCCATTGACATCGTGAACTCTGTTATTCCACTTTCCCTTTTTGGCAAAGCAGTCGTCAGGAATTTGAATGCGACTCGCTGTGAGCTTGTCTGCAATAGCACGTTATTATGTACCTCTGACTATGCACGAAACAAACGGCTGTGGTTCACAAGAACCCTCGTGATGACTTTTGACTATTCACAGGAACTGGCACACCTTACGTGAACCTGCTTCCGGGCGTTCCTTATTTTAACTTTAAATACTTCGAGTTTTAATAATCTTGTCTTGATGAAAAAATATTTATTTTATGATTTAAGAATGTTTGTGTAACACGCTGTCAATTTATTATTTAGATTTGAAAAGTTCGGTCTAGCGCCAAAACGCACCTCGGTCCGATTGTCTTGAAGACAATCCGCAACATTAAATCTTTGAAAATTACTCGCTCAGCCTCTTTACGTAGGGCATCTAGGATGTTCCCTTTGGTGAGCGTGATGGTTTACGGGAGGCGCACTTTGCCTTTAAATACTTGTCTTTAAATTCAAAGATTCAAATAGTGACTTAACATTACAGTAGATTCCAATTATGAAATGACACTGCTAGTGTTACTCCAGTATTTCAATAGGGAATAAATACACAGGCACCATAATGGTCAGGTCCTCCAACCTTTCAGTTCTGCCAACATTAACAATCCACCTATCTGAAACAGAAAGTGATCAAATCTGTTACCTGGAGATGCATCGCTGGGAAACCTTTGCGGCAGATGTACGCGTCGCTGTTCTCAACCCTGGTTCCTGGTATCTTTATGTAGGTCCCACCAATCGCTCCAACTACGCCGGGAAACCAGCTCTGGCTGCCCATTTCCCAGCTAATCGAGCCAGGTCACATCTTGGTGGCCACTGGATGACATCTCCTGTAAAGAACAGAAAATTGCATTAAAATATGCTGATCACAGTGTTAATTTTATTCAAAATTATCTGACAGTTTACCCATGTCTGTACTATTTACAATTAAAGTTACAGGTCTCCCAGTCCCAGCCACACGCCGGGGAAGTGTTACGACAGAAAAAATTGCCGTTTGTTACGATAGCATTCTGCAGTCCCATAGTCAACAAGGTTTCGAGCCCGAAAGGTGTGTAACTTCCAAACTAATAATTATTGTGGCGTAATTATCGAAGTCAGCAAAGTTTATTTGTTCTCAGCGGATTCATGATTGCATGAGGATTAACATGTTATCGGTTTAATTTTTGAGGCTTCTGTTTTAGATTTGTGACAGCGTCGTATTTGTTGATATTGTTCGATTTGTGGATTTCTTTTTAAATGGTGGAGATTATAAGAGGCTTGAAGCAACAAAGGTCACTTGATCAGGTAATGTGATGTATCATAACTGAAATGCATCAATAGCAGTGTCCCAATATGCAAGTGTGTTTGTATCATCGGCTGAGGAAAAGAGCATGTGTATTGTTTTGGTACGCGTCGCCGTGCTAGCAGTTACGACCGCCAGCAATGCACTGATACGGCCGCCCCGCTTTTCTGTTACGACCGCCGACTGTTTCGGGTACGGCAGCCGGCACTCATTTTATTTGTTTAATAATGTTATTGCCAAAGTTTATGACAGTTTGCAAACAAATATGAACGGGTTTCACTGCACATCGGTTGTGCACCGTCGTGTTATCAGGAATTTTGATTCCCTGCCCTCTTTTATTTAATATCGCATTCGTCACAGTTTATATCTAGAGTTGTTCTACTTCCAGTTAAGCGTGCACATAGTTTCAACGGGCATGTACATGACAAGTTCAAATGTCAATTGTCAAAATCAGTCGCTGAAAATCCAACTCGGTCTAAAAGACGGACACAAAGGAATCCCACTCACCAATTACTCGGGTGAGTCAGGGGGGAGATTGGGGTGGGGTGAAGGTTAATAACTAGGAGTCAAATTCAGATTAAAAAAAGATTTGAACTGGGTATGCATTACTGTTGTCAATATTTTTGAAGAAGAAAAATGCCTCTACAAAACTTTGATTGTAATTAGTTACCTTGATGCGTCTATGAGTATGAGACACTGAACCGCCTAAATATCTTTCTTACCTGCACAATCTGTATATCCAGGACTTTCCCCGGTCCCTGTTCGATGAGAGTGTATGTGCCATATTTGGCACAGTGTCCTGGGCTATCTGACCGCCCATCACCAATCAGCTCTAGACTTCTTCCCTCGTCCTGAAGCTGCGAAATGAGCTCTGACTGCTCCCGTTTCCATTTTCTTTCCACTGTAGAAAAAATGAAGTGCCGCTGATCCCAGAAGAACGTGCTCTCCAAAATGTAACGCACATTGAGCAGGTAAAACAGCCGGAGAATTTTTTTCGGGCTGCAGCCAGAGAGCACAACAGCTGATGACAGGAGCAGGTTCCCGCAGGGCATCTGCTTTATGTACGGTTGGCTGGTCCACTCTCTGAAGAAACAGCACTTGGAGCAGTCTTGTCGGACGTGGATGCAAGATCCAACTGTCTTCGATATGAAGGCCTTCGCAGGGTGAGAGCAATTGTTACACGACACTTGAGATTGCCACAAGTTCTCAAACGTCGTATAGTTGTGTTCTTTTATTCTACGTCGCCCGTCTTCGCAGCAGCAGAAAACAACTCGTCAAATTGAGTTCGAGGATTTATTCAGCATTCAATACATACAACTGCACAACGTAGCAGAACTCAAATAGAAGCTTTTTTTACATTCAAATCGCGCTGGCATATTTAGTAAATACTCAATCTAGAGAATATTTCAGACCGAACATGATACAATTACATTATACGAGCCGTGCATGGACTAAACTAGCGACATTCTCTATGACGTACATCAAAAGCGCCGACGCACTTAATCCGAACGAACGCCACGAACTCACGACTAAAACAGCATGGTAAACAACTTGTTTTGACAGGACTAGAAAGTTCTCCTGCATTCTCGTCCAAGCATAAATATTTTGTTTACAAAATATAATATCGGTACTTTCCCACAAAGTACAAATAAGTCAACTACATGCAACACACAAAACTAAACCAAAGCTCAGCAACGGTAGCGTTTCCTAACATTACCCCCAACACCAGAAGAAATTTACCTAATTTCTTTCAATCATTGAAACGCTACCTGTACACATAATAATAATTATTATGTATACATAACAGATTGAAATCCAGGTATGTACATTAGTCTGTTGGAGAATGAACACAGTTTTAATCACATACTCGGCTGAGAAAATCTGCTCCAACATTGTCTGAACCTTTGATCGATTCCACTCGCACATCAAAGTTCTGCAAGTACATCCCCCACCTCATGATACGATTATTCACAAACTTCGCAGAGTTCAGGTAGGTGAGGGGTTTGTGATCAGTCTGAAGCACGAATTTCACCCCTTGGAGGTAGAGTTCAAATTTCTTGATTCCCCACACAATGGCTAAACACTCTTTCTCCATGGTCGAGTAGTTCTTCTCGGCTCCTGACAGCTTCTTGCTGGCATAGCTGACCGGAAACGGTTTACCTCCATGCTCTTGCATCAGCATGGCGCCGATCCCTTCGTCCGATGCGTCTGTACGCAAGATGAACTCTTTGGCAGTATCAGGAAGGCGTAGCACCGGGTCTCGTGACATCAGGTCGCGCACGGTCAGGTATGCCTTCTCCTGAGCTGGTCCCCAGAGTATTCGGTTGGGGCATCCTTTTCGGGTCATGTCCGACAAAGGCGCCGTTATGGCGGCAAAGTTTGGAATGAACTCTCTGTAATACCCAGCCAATCCAAGGAAGGATCGCACCTGCTTCTTGGTTTCAGGACGTGGCGCATTGAGGATCTTGGTGACGTTTCCCAACAAAAGCCCCTTTTGACCTTCCTTCAGTGAATGACCTGTGAAGTCAACGTTGTCGGTCCCCAAAATGCACTTGCTGGGTCTCACGGTCAGATTGGCTTTTGTCAGGCGGGAAAACAGTTCCCTCAAAGTCTCCAGATGCTCCGCAAAGGTCTCCGTGTGGACTAGCAGATCATCCCAGTAGTACACAACATTCTTCATTCCTTTGAGCATTTTTCGCATTCCCCTCGTAAGGGTAGCACCACTGTTCACCATGCCAAAAGGCATCCGCAGGCACTCATACGTTCCGTCTGGAGTTGCAAAGGCGGTCTTTGGTATGTCCTCTTCGCGCACAGGAATTTGCCAATATCCCTTGCTGAGATCGATCTTCGAGAAGATCTTACTGCCGGTTAACTGTCGGAATAGATCAGTTGCCGTCGGCATTGGTTCAGGGTCAAACACGGTGATCTTATTGACTTTCCTGAAGTCAATGCATACCCTGTTTGTGCCGTCTTTCTTCTTGACCACAACAACGGGAGATGAGTAAGGGGATGATGACTCACGGATGACCCCCATCTTCAACATGTTGTCGATGTCCTTCTTCAAGGATTCCCGAGCCTGAAACGGGATAGGGTATGGTTTTGAGCAAACAGGAACGTCAGATGTGAGGTGGACTTCATGTTCGACCAAGGACGTAGAGCCTGGAACATCAGAGAACCTATGGGTGAAGTCGCCCATAAAATCATGCAGCTCCTTCTGCTGGTCTTCTGTCAGGTCAGGTCCTAACTTGACGTCATCCACTCCCTCTTTCTTGTGGAGGTCTCCCAACTCCAGTAGTTCCTCACCGTCGAACTCGTCTAGTTCGGCTGGTTCTTCCGCACTTGCTGCGACCTGTACTGCTTCCGGAGGTCTCTCCACATACAGTTTCAGGAGGTTAGCGTGGTAGATCTTGGACTTCTTGCCGACATTCACCTTGTAGTCGTTGATCCCTACCACGGCCTCAACCTCGTATGGGCCTTTCCACTGCATCAGTAGTTTGTTGTGATCAGTGGGGAGCAGTATCAGCACTTTGTTACCTGGTTTAAACTTTCTGTTTACGGCTTTGCGGTCGTAGTAGTGCTTTCCACTATCCTGAGACTTTCTCAAGTTTTCTCTCGCAATCTCGAGAGTCTCCTCCAGTTTCTCTCGCAACTCGAACACGTACTGGTAACTGTTCTTCACTTCAGGTGTGTCCACATCTTTCGTCCACAATTCCTTTAGTATCTGCATCGGGCCTCTCACGGTCCGTCCGTACATCAGCTCGAACGGGGAGAATCCGGTGGACTCTTCAATCAATCAATCAATGAGGCTTATATCGCGCATATTCCGTGGGTACAGTTCTAGGCGCTCTGCAGTGATGCCGTGTGAGATGAAATTTTATACGGCCAGTAGATTGCAGCCATATCGGCGCATATTTACCTTTCACGGCCTTATTCCAAGTCACACGGGTATGGTAGACAATTATTAACTGTGCCTAAGCAATTTTGCCAGGAAAGACCCTTTTGTCAATCGTGGGATCTTTAACGTGCACACCCAATGTAGTATACACGGGGGGTGGTTCGGACACCGAAGAGAGTCTGCACACAAAGTTGACTCTGTGAAATAAATTTCCGCCGAACCTGGGATCGAACTCGCGCTGACAGCGGCCAACTGAATACAAATCCAGCGCGCTACCAACTGAGCTATATCCCCGCCCCTTGTGGCACCTCCCTGTATGCAAACAGCAAGGCATTGATGTAGCGATGCCACTGCCTTGGCTGCTCACTGCATAGTTTCTTCAGCGTGGACTTCAGCGTCGCATTGAATTTTTCTACCAGCCCATTGCACATCGGGTGATAAGCTGTCGTAGTCAAGTGACGAATGCTCAGCAGCCTGTTGACCTCTTCCATGCATTCAGAGACAAACTGTGTCCCCAGGTCTGTGAGGATCTCTTCAGGAACCCCAATTCTGCTGAAAATGTCCACAAGTGCCTCAGCAACAGTCTCGGTGTCAATTTTCTTCAGAGGCACGGCTTCTGGGTACCTGGTTGCATAGTCTACCAGGGTCAGTACCCAACGATGACCCTCTTCACTTGGCGGTTTGATCTCGCCGATGAGGTCAATGGCCACCCTCTTGAAAGGTCGGTCGATCAAAGGCATCTTCTGCAACGGCACTTTCGGGACCCTTCCTCGAGGTATGGTTTTCTGGCAAATATCGCACGATCGGCAGAATCGAGTCACATCTGCATGCAGTCCTGGCCAGTAAAATGCAGCCTGGATTCTGTCTGATGTCTTCTTAACCCCCAGGTGACCTCCCATAATAGAGTCGGGGGCCACCTCCATCACCTGGCGCCTAAGTGGTTGAGGCACCAGAACTTGACGTAATGGCTTCCCACCGTTGACTCTCGCGTGCTGGAACACTCTGTACAGGATCTTGGCCTTTACTTCAAAGTGCACAGTGCCTTCGCCCTTAGTCATCTCCTTGACAGGACGACTCCTGTACTTTGTCAAGGTCAAATCAGCTTCCTGTAGCTGAATCAGCCGATCCCTGTCCACGACAGCAGTTGCAGAACTGTTGGTGACCCTGAGTGGCGTAGTTGTTTTGTCCTTCTTCGCCTGGGCTCTGGTCGTCACAGCGCTTACAACCTGCGGCTGGTCGCGGCGATGCACAGTTGCTCTGTCATCTCGTAACAGTTCGCTGATATCTTCATTCGCGAATGGCAGTGGGTCTTCCTCCTCAACAGCAGGCTGAGCTGCGCCCATTCTCCATTCGAAATCAGGGTCATCAGGACGTCTCGCACCCCCAATGTTCCCAATTAATAGATCGTACAAGGGCTTCTTCAGGCAGACGGCCTCAACTTCTCCGGTGAAGTCTGGAGTATCGATCTGGTCCTTCCCGTCAGCAAATGCTGGAAGTTTCGGTGCCCCGTGTAGCATTTGCTGCTGGTTATCTCTTAGGCGTGGTGCCTCGTGCTCATTTTGAACACGCACCATTTCTGTCTGAAGCTCTAAGCGCTTCATCTCCATTTTTGACTCACATGCGAAGCAAAAGTGAGTCTATGTACTCACCCGAGTCGTCCGTCCGTCCGTCCGTCCGTCCGGACGTCCGTCCGTCCGGCCGTCCGGAAAACTTTAACGTTGGATATTTCTTGGACACTATTCAGTCTATCAGTACCAAATTTGGCAAGATGGTGTATGATGACAAGGCCCCAAAAAACATACATAGCATCTTGACCTTGCTTCAAGGTCAAGGTCGCAGGGGCCATAAATGTTGTCTAAAAAACAGCTATTTTTCACATTTTTCCCATTTTCTCTGAAGTTTTTGAGATTAAATACCTCACCTATATATGATATATAGGGCAAAGTAAGCCCCATCTTTTGATACCAGTTTGGTTTACCTTGCTTCAAGGTCAAGGTCACAGGAGCTCTTCAAAGTTGGATTGTATACATATTTTGAAGTGACCTTGACCCTGAACTATGGAAGATAACTGTTTCAAAATTATGTGGGGCACATGTTATGCTTTTATCATGAGACACATTTTGTCACATATGATCAAGGTCAAGGTCACTTTGACCCTTATGAAATGTGACCAAAATAAGGTAGTGAACCACTAAAAGTGACCATATCTCATGGTAGAAAGCCAATAAGCACCATTGTACTTCCTATGTCTTGAATTAACAGCTTTGTGTTGCATGACCTTGGATGACCTTGACCTTGGGTCAAGGTCACATGCATTTTGGTAGGAAAAATGTGTAAAGCAGTTCTTAGTGTATGATGTCATGAAAGGTCAAGGTCAAGCATGTGAGTCGTATGGGCTTTGCCCTTCTTGTTATTTGGAGCTCTGAGCGTTTCAGCTCTATTTGCCTTTCTTCACGCTGTGCTTCTCTTTCTCTTTCTTCACGCTCACGCTGCGCTTGTCGTTCTTCACACTCACGCTCACGCTGCGCTTGTCTTTCTTCCCGCTGCGCTTGTCTTTCTTTTTCTTCTCGCTTACGCTGCGCTTGTCTTTCTTCACGCTGCGCCAGCAGTCGTGTCTGGGACTCGACGAACTCCGTCAACTGCTTGCCTTTTAGTCCCAGTTCAATTCCTTTTCCCCAGAACTCAGCCATTCTGGTCTTTTCCGGTGCGTTCGTCTGTATTCTTTCACAGCCCCGAACGTAGACGAATGTAGTCTTCTAAAAGAACACAGTCTCTACTGCACCTCCGATGCTTCTCTCGTCGCTGTTCACCTTCGTAGACGCAGGCTGCCACCCTCCTCGTCTAACGTGACGGCGCACTCTGCTCACGATACGTACACGACGTACCTCAGTCGTATTTCGTAGTATTAATGCACTAGCGCCGCGACGAAGTCCGTCTCGTCCGAACGGCAGCTAACCTCTGTAATCCCGATACACTCCGGCGTCGCTCACCGTACCGAGCTACGGCGATTACCAAACTCTTCACCAGTCACACCGAATCCACGGTTCCGTAGTCTCAATACTGATCCCTCAGGATACACCCGATTGATGGCTACCTCCTGTGACTGTCTTGACGCTGGTCCTTGTTGCTGGAAAACCCTTGGCGTTAAACGTAGATCCTTGGCTTGGCCCCCAATTGTTACACGACACTTGAGATTGCCACAAGTTCTCAAACGTCGTATAGTTGTGTTCTTTTATTCTACGTCGCCCGTCTTCGCAGCAGCAGAAAACAACTCGTCAAATTGAGTTCGAGGATTTATTCAGCATTCAATACATACAACTGCACAACGTAGCAGAACTCAAATAGAAGCTTTTTTTACATACAAATCGCGCTGGCATATATAGTAAATACTCAATCTCGAGAATATTCCAGACCGAACATGATACAACTACATTATACGAGCCGTGCATGGACTAAACTAGCGACATTCTCTATGACGTACATCAAAAGCGCCGACGCACTTAATCCGAACGAACGCCACGAACTCACGACTAAAACAGCATGGTAAACAACTTGTTTTGACAGGACTAGAAAGTTCACCTGCATTCTCGTCCAAGCATAAATATTGTGTTTACAAAATATAATATCGGTACTTTCCCACAAAGCACAAATAAGTCAACTACATGCAACACACAAAACTGAACCAAAGCTCAGCAACGGTAGCGTTTCCTAACAGAGAGCATCGAGGACAACTCTCAAACAGCTGCATCAAGTTTGCCTGGAAGACAATGTACTTGTCTTCCAGGTCGGGGCTGGGTCTCGGCTCAGGAGCATTCCTAAAACACACAGGTTATACACTTTCTTAGCACATAAAGGGTTACTATGGAAACTACATGTGCCATACACAAGAACAAATTGTTTCACTGCTAGTGCTATGGATATAATTACTTCATGTTATACATGTCGCAATGACAGTGAAATCCAGTATAAAAAAAAATTAAGATGAAATCAGCTTCTTACTTGTGATGAGAAATTAAGCTAAATAATGTCACAACAATGTTTATTGACATGTTTTTGGTGTTTTCCCCCCATTTAATAGACAAAAAGGGGCTATGGCCAGTGAGATAAAGACCAGAGAGAGAAAGACAAAAACAAAGGACACAGTGATAGCAGCTAAAAATAGCTGACTGTCACCCAAAGTAACCCTTGACTTCTGTCTTACTTTTTAAAATGTAGAGAAGTAGATGTCTATTGAAAACTTACAAGAACTGCGGATCTTCTGGTTCACCTCCATCCTCGTCAGCAGGCTCGTCCTCTTCCGCAGCTGCAGCGCGCTGTCGTTCACCTTTTCGTTCTTCTTTCCCCACACTCTCATCTGTAGAAGTTAGAACCGGCATTGCGTGTTAGAGGTGGGGCGTTGATCAGGTTGCATTGGATCCTGACATCCTTGGTTTCGGCAATGGCAGAAACATCTGAAGAACAAATGACATTGCTGATAATTGATAATTACAAAACAATGTACATTTCACTTCAATAACCGGAACAATGACAAGTTAATTTTAGTTTATTTATATTACTGTAACAAGCGGACTACTGATATTCATTTACAATACCATATAATCATACCTGTAAACTTAAATTAGGAACAGATTTTGGAATGTTGCATTTCTGCTGCAAAAGTAAACAGGAGTGAAGCGTGCAGTAACAGGGATGTCGTTAGGCGTCGGACATCGGACATATATAACGATGAAAATCCCCAAATGTCCGATTCACATTGCCGCATGTCGGTCAGATGTCCTATCGTTTTAGCCTAAGCGTGGTCATTGTCCGATATGTACTCCATTCCTTCGGACAGCGTGATAATCGTTAATTTTCATTTCAAGATACAAATCTTCTAAAAGACCGAACGCTCTCGTGTTCAGCTGACACTGAAGTTGCCAGTGCCGCGTGCGGATCTTTTCTTTTGTCGGGAATTCCCGAACTGTTTGCGGTATGCGCCGTTTGGGTATTTATTAACCGTCTCGGTGCAGCGCACTGATCTAAAAATAGTGGATTATTTTTAGATCAGTGCATGCTACGGGAGTACGGGAGACAACTCCAACTGACTAAATTTGTCGTCTGCTTTTGTTTTAGATATGAGACGAAGCACCGAATTATGCCGCTGGAAAAAAAAACTAAAGCCTGCAAAAGACCAGCATTAGATCAAACCGATCATTTTGTTTTTCAACTTTTATCCAAATCATGCCGTTTGTAATCAAAGTAAGAGCTCTGAAGTTGTCCATGTTGGTTTCTTTTTTGTGGTTTCTTTGAAACTAAACAAATACAACATTATACGCACACTGTGTTGATGTATTTACTATATTATGTGTGTGTTCTACAGCGCGCGCGCGTGTGTGTGTGTGTGTGTGTGCGTGTGTGCGCATGACTTTGGAACAATTCCATGGAATGTGTTATAAGCTGTTTGGCGCAAATTCATAATGTCCTATTACACTTTCTGAAAGCGGTCAAATGTCCTATTTATGCTGAAGAACTCAGGACATTTGTCCTATAGGTATGAATTTGTAGCAACATCCCTGCAGTATGTATAATAGTATATCAGACCAATTATATATAGCTCAGAATAGAGATATAAATGGCAAACTTTAAAACAATTCAAAAGAATATAAACGATAAAAAGACTGTTAATCTGAAAAGCTCACATTTATGTTTCCCTCGCAGTTTGATGTGCACTTGCACATGCTTGGATGCTTGACGTGGCTGGTGGTACTTCTGGTTGTAGTTGATTCCCACGTTCCTGTTCATCCTCCTCTTGTAGCTGTAAAGCCTCCACATTGTCTTCGTCATCCACTTTGACATTCAGCGGGCAGTTGAAGTTTTGCTGCTGTAAAAGTAACAAATTGCATACTTATAAAACATCTAGTGAATACAAACAGCTCTTGATTTCCTTTTAATTTTACCGTACCCAACCAATTTTTACCAAGCCTATTTCAATTCTCACTGCCAATGCTAATTGCTATGGAGTACGTGTGACTGTGAGTGTCAAATACTGTAATTTTATAATCCCTCATTTCCTTTTATCTTCTTTAACCAAAGTTCACCTAGCCTACATCAATTTAACAAACATATTATATCACATATGTTCTGAAAAAGAGTGGCACTGGCACAAATTGACAAAACATATGGGGATCTAAATCAAACCAAAGCCGAACATCTGATGGGACAATAATGATACTGAACAGCTGACTGGCATATGGTGACTTGTTTGAATTTGATGCCTGTGCATGGATAAACTGATTTGCAGAAAATGTTCCTTACGTGAATGTATCACATCTTATACTGATCTAGATCAGATGAATTTCCTGTCACTCACTCACTGTGACTAATCTAGTCTTTCTATGTAAGTATAGTGGTCCAGTGAACGATACCTTTGCCTGTGGTCAGTGTCACTCCCTGTCAGAGGAAAGTTATTCATCCAAAGTGAAAAAACTTAGACTTACTCGTGTTGCGAAAAAAACAAAGTATTTAGTCTACACCCGAGAGAGCATTTTTGGAACAAACAGTGTAGAGTCAATATAGGGAGGACAGAGGAAATTTTAAGGCGACATCATAAGTTCTACCTACCTCGCGTGCAATGGCCAATGTCGAGTTTCAACCGCGTAGTTCGTCGACGACACACTTATTCTTAAAAGTCAGCAATTGACGACGTGGCGAAAATATTCTGAAATTCTGAAATTCTTCTCTCCGTTGGGACCGGGTTTATTTGGTAAACGTAAGTGGTCCCGCGTTCATCATGATGTCACTTGTCGATTCCGGATTTCGAGTTTGGTTTCTCCGGTGATCTGTGTAACGTCTTTCGGTTCAGCACATACACGGAGGCAACTCCTGTCAGTGTGTTCCAAGCTTTATTCATTTCTTAATAGCTCTAGACAAGCACATGTATGGTACATCGACCTAGATATTCTCCCGCATGGTGGGAAGTAACGTGCAGTGCGCATGTCCCGTGACGTATGCCCTTGTTACAATGCGCATGTCTGGCCTAGTGCCTTACTAAGACCCCAAAAAAATTGTCTGTTTAGGGTAACATGACCAAAAAAAGTAGGGTCGGTAGGTAGGTAAAGTTTTTTTTTTTTTTTTTTTTTTTTTTTTTTTGGTGTAAATGCTATGTTGGCTGAACATTCACTTCTTATATTTGATGAATACATGTTTCAAAACTAACGTATAAATAACAAACAGAGAGAAAGAGAGAGAAGGAGAAAGAAAGAGAGATTCTACAGTGTATGTTCAAATTCACTTATAAACCAAAATATTGCACAAATACATCCACACAAAAAAATTGTCATCTAACTTTAATTGTTTAAAAGAACACCACAGTTGAAACAAGAATCTCAAACTGAAACATGTTTTTCCTCTCCTTTGTTTTGTATCTAGACTTTAATGTCTATTTCTTCTTTTGTTTTCTTTTTATACCCTGAAAAAGTCCACAGACCTCACATGTTGACTTGAATGAAATCATTAAACATTTTCAATTCAACAGAAACATGTTCAAATCACATATTTAAACCAAAATAAGTTCACAAATACATCCCACACATTTTTTTAATTGTTTGAAAGAACACCACAGTTTAAACAAGAATCTCAAACTGAAACAGGATTTTCCTCTACTTTGTTTTGTATCTAGACCTGTGTCTTTTTTACATCCTGCAAAAAGTCCACGGACTTCAAATGTTTACTTGGGTGAAATCATTTAGCATCCTTTCTGCCTGGCGAGTACACTTTAAAAGGTTTAGTCAAAAATCTCAAAATGTCGTGGTGAAATCATTTTCATGTGACACTTTGATGAACTTTAACACACACACACACTCACAAAAACACACACCCCCCCAAAAAAAAAAAATTAAATAAAATAAAATATAAAAATAACAACAAAAAAACGCACAAACAGTTGACATAGTTTCTAGAGATGCAATGGATGAAAGATTGGGTTTGTGCTAGTTCACTTCTTTCTGCCAAATGGCCTCTGAGTGATGGGTGTGTTCTGTGTT
>NW_027126985.1:5000-11592 GCF_037325665.1 Littorina saxatilis | reverse complement strand
ACCAACAGTTCTGCAACTGCTGTCGTGGACAGGGATCGGCTGATTCAGCTACAGGAAGCTGATTCGACCTTAACAAAGTACAGGAGTCGTCCTGTCAAGGAGATGACTAAGGGCGAAGGCACTGTGCACTTTGAAGTAAAGGCCAAGATCCTGTACAGAGTGTTCCAACACGCGAGAGTCAACGGTGGGAAGCCATTACGTCAAGTTCTGGTGCCTCAACCACTTAGGCGCCAGGTGATGCAGGTGGCCCACGACTCTATTATGGGAGGTCACCTGGGGGTCAAGAAGACATCGGACAGAATCCAGGCTGCGTTTTACTGGCCAGGACTGCATGCAGATGTGACTCGATTCTGCCGATCGTGCGATATTTGCCAGAAAACCATACCTCGAGGAAGGGTCCCGAAAGTGCCGTTGCAGAAGATGCCTTTGATCGACCGACCTTTCAAGAGGGTGGCCATTGACCTCATCGGCGAGATCAAACCGCCAAGTGAAGAGGGTCATCGTTGGGTACTGACCCTGGTAGACTATGCAACCAGGTACCCAGAAGCCGTGCCTCTGAAGAAAATTTACACCGAGACTGTTGCCGAGGCACTTGTGGACATTTTCAGCAGAATTGGGGTTCCTGAAGAGATCCTCACAGACCTGGGGACACAGTTTGTCTCTGAATGCATGGAAGAGGTCAACAGGCTGCTGAGCATTCGTCACTTGACTACAACACCTTATCCCCCGATGTGCAATGGGCTGGTCGAAAAATTCAATGCGACGCTGAAGTCCACGCTGAAGAAACTATGCAGTGAGCAGCCAAGGCAGTGGCATCGCTACATCAATGCCTTGCTATTTGCATACAGGGAGGTGCCACAAGAGTCCACTGGATTCTCCCCGTTCGAGCTGATGTACGGGCGGACCGTGAGAGGCCCGATGCAGATACTAAAGGAATTGTGGACGAAAGATGTGGACACACCTGAAGTGAAGAACAGTTACCAGTACGTGTTCGAGTTGCGAGAGAAACTGGAGGAGACTCTCGAGATTGCTAGAGAAAACTTGAGAAAGTCTCAGGATAGCGGAAAGCACTACTACGACCGCAAAGCCGTAAACAGGAAGTTTACACCAGGTAACAAAGTGCTGATACTGCTTCCCACTGATCACAACAAACTACTGATGCAGTGGAAAGGCCCATACGAGGTTGAGGCCGTGGTAGGGATCAACGACTACAAGGTGAATGTCGGCAAGAAGTCCAAGATCTACCACGCTAACCTCCTGAAACTGTTTGTGGAGAGACCTCCGGAAGCAGTACAGGTCGCAGCAAGTGTGGAAGAACTAGACGAGTTCGACGGCGAGGAACTACTGGAGTTGGGAGACCTCCACAAGAAAGAGGGAGTGGATGACGTCAAGTTAGGAGCTGACCTGACGGAAGACCAGCAGAAGGAGCTGCATGATTTTATGGGCGACTTCACCCATAGGTTCTCCGATGTTCCAGGCTCTACGTCCTTGGTCGAACATGAAGTCCACCTCACATCTGACGTTCCTGTTCGCTCAAAACCATACCCTATCCCGTTTCAGGCTCGGGAATCCTTGAAGAAGGACATCGACAACATGTTGAAGATGGGGGTCATCCGTGAATCATCATCCCCTTACTCATCTCCCGTTTTTGTTGTCAAGAAGAAAGACGGCACAAACAGGGTATGCATTGACTTCAGGAAAGTCAATAAGATCACCGTGTTTGACCCTGAACCAATGCCGACGGCAACTGATCTATTCCGACAGTTAACTGGCAGTAAGATCTTCTCAAAGATCGATCTCAGCAAGGGATATTGGCAAATTCCTGTGCGCGAAGAGGACATACCAAAGACCGCCTTTGCAACTCCAGACGGAACGTATGAGTGCCTGCGGATGCCTTTTGGCATGGTGAACAGTGGTGCTACCCGGAAGAGGGGAATGCGAAAAATGCTCAAAGGAATGAAGAATGTTGTGTACTACTGGGATGATCTGCTAGTCCACACGGAGACCTTTGCGGAGCATCTGGAGACTTTGAGGGAATTGTTTTCCCGCCTGACAAAAGCCAATCTGACCGTGAGACCCAGAAAGTGCATTTTGGGGACCGACAACGTTGACTTCATAGGTCATTCACTGAAGGAAGGTCAAAAGGGGCTTTTGTTGGAAAACGTCACCAAGATCCTCAATGCGCCACGTCCTGAAACCAAGAAGCAGGTGCGATCCTTCCTTGGATTGGCTGGGTACTACAGAGAGTTCATTCCAAACTTCGCCGCCATAACGGCGCCTTTGTCGGACATGACCCGAAAAGGATGCCCCAACCGAATACTCTGGGGACCAGTTCAGGAGAAGGCATAACAGACCGTGCGCGACCTGATGTCACGAGACCCGGTGCTACGCCTTCCTGATACTGCCAAAGAGTTCATCTTGCGTACAGACGCATCGGACGAAGGGATCGGCGCCATGCTGATGCAAGAGCATGGAGGTAAACCGTTCCCGGTCAGCTATGCCAGCAAGAAGCTGTCAGGAGCCGAGAAGAACTACTCGACCATGGAGAAAGAGTGTTTAGCCATCGTGTGGGGAATCAAGAAATTTGAACTCTACCTCCAAGGGGTGAAATTCGTGCTTCAGACTGATCACAAACCCCTCACCTACCTGAACTCTGCGAAGTTTGTGAATAATCGTATCATGAGGTGGGTGATGTACTTGCAGAACTTTGATATGCGAGTGGAATCAATCAAAGGTTCAGACAATGTTGGAGCAGATTTTCTCAGCCGAGTATGTGAGTGAAACTGTGTTCATTCTCCAACAGACTAATGTACATACCTGGATTTCAATCTGTTATGTATACATAATATGTGTACAAGTAGCGTTTCAATGATTGAAAGACATTAGGTAAATTTCTTCTGGTGTTGGGGGTAATGTTAGGAAACGCTACCGTTGCTGAGCTTTGGTTCAGTTTTGTGTGTTGCATGTAGTTGACTTATTTGTACTTTGTGGGAAAGTACCGATATTATATTTTGTAAACACAATATTTATGCTTGGACGAGAATGCAGGTGAACTTTCTAGTCCTGTCAAAACAAGTTGTTTATCATGCTGTTTTAGTCGTGAGTTCGTGGCGTTCGTTCGGATTAAGTGCGTCGGCGCTTTTGATGTACGTCATAGAGAATGTCGCTAGTTTAGTCCATGCACGGCTCGTATAATGTCGTTGTATCATGTTCGGTCTGGAATATTCTCGAGATTGAGTATTTACTATATATGCCAGCGCGATTTGAATGTTAAAAAAACTTCTATTTGAGTTCTGCGACGTTGTGCAGTTGTATGTATTGAATGCTGAATAAATCCTCGAACTCAATTTGACGAGTTGTTTTCTGTTGCTGCGAAGACGGGCGACGTAGAATAAAAGAACACAACTATACGACGTTTGAGAACTTGTGGCAATCTCAAGTGTCGTGTAACAGTGTGTGTGTGTGTGTGTGAGTGTGTGTGTATCTATATATCTATATATCAGGAATTGCTGCCTCAAAACACTAAACTCTAGATCGGATAGTATTATTATTGGGTCAATGTGTGAAAGAGATAGAGAAAGAAAGAGATAGAGAGAGAGTCGTTTCCAAGTGTGCGGAAGGAGATTTCAACAGCTAGCACACAACAACAGATGAAACACACATTTTCTTGGATAAACAAGAGTTGTCAACCGATTCTTGATCTTCATTATCATTTAAAATCAGAGGGTGGGTGTTGGCGTGGGAAGGGGGGTGGGGAGGGCGAGGAGAGAACAATAGAGAGGCCCTGAGGAGGTGGGGTAGGGGGTATTGACAGCTTTATATCTAGTCACCCCGTTTCCCACCACGCGTTGTCCTGATGCCTTTGAATTCAAATACAAGTCTACTGTTGGGGAACTCAAAATTACCCTGCATTCCGCAAGCCTCCACAAAACGGGGTTTTTTTTTCGTGTTTGAAAGAAGGTCGGTTCAAAAGAGAGCGGTGCTTTTCACCGCTTCTGCATTGCTAGCCGAGAAAAGAGTTCCAGGAATTGCTGCCTCAAAACACTAAACTCTAGAGATATTATCGGGGCAGTGCGTAAAAGAGATTGAGAAAAAAAGAAATAGACAATCGTTTGCACGTGTGCGGAAGGTAATTGATTTCAAAAGCCCGCAGACAACAGATGAAATACGAATTTACTGGGATCAACAACAGATGTCAACCGTTTCTTGATATCAATTATCATTTAAAATCAGAGGGTGGGTGGTGGCGAGGGAAGGGTTGACGGCTTAGTGTCAGTTTAGGCAAACCATAAACATGAATCAAGTTGTGGCCTTGAGATGGCGTACATAGTGACCACGTGATCTGCACGTTGCCGCCATATGTGTTCACGTGATAAAAAGCTAACAAGTGACCGAACAATTAGTTTAAAAGCGAACACCGCGTTTCACTTCTGTTACGGCAAGTCGGTTTTTAATAGGGGAAGGGGGGGGGGGGGAGTTTGTAGTGTTTACTTCGGGGTACTTTTAGTTTCTGTGTCAGTGAGGACAAATGATTGCCTAGTCGAGTGAAAGGGTTTCAAGTTTGAAAGTGAGTCGATTCACTGCGACGGAACAATCCGGAAGTTTGAGGCAAAAATAAGGCACACAGATACAGAATGTAAAATAACATATAACTACATTGCGTTTTGTGTGATTGTCACAAAGATGTGAGTAGCATATTTGTGAGGTGAAACCACGTCGTGTTTTTAACCTCCCTAAATGTTGTACAGGCGATGGAAGCTGACCGGACTGGCGTTATTCACGTGTTTCGGGTGTTTCACGCAAAACTGGCTTAGCTTGATATGAGCTGTGTTTGAGACATGTAGCTGGTCAGGGGGTAAATAACGACACAGCGTTTGAGATTTTCAACCGGGAAGGTTGTTCGGCGCGTGTCAGACTTGTTCTGGGAACAAGTACTCTTTCAAGAGACGGGTCTCTTAAGGTAAATGATTTACTATGTTGTATATTATTAACGTTGGAATACATAGCTGTCCAGAGCGTAAAGGTTAGTGTATATAAAGTGCACCAAATCTTAGTGTGAAGCGTTGAGAGAATTATTGATGTAATTGTTTCACGGGTTTTCATGGGGAATTTCTTGAACATAATTGCTACGCATTTATGTTATGTTTAAGACGGTCATGCTTTGTATGGGGAGTGTTATTCATTGATTAAGTGTTAGTTTGGATATTGAATGTGGACGGAATGTGAACGTGGAATGAACGAGAATGTATGAGTGGTACATGAACGTTTGGAAGAAGAGATGGTTTTAGAGAATGTTGTATTAAGACTTGGTTAAATTCTTTAGGAGTTTCCATGAGGGATTTCCATGGCGTATAAGGGAGGGTCCTTACACGGGAGAAGCGCGAGACGACGGTGGAAGCAAGGGACCACCTCGGCGCAGATGACTAGACGAGTGGAGTCTTCATCGATACCGGTCGTAGCTGACGACGGTTGTTTCCGCTACGGGCGGAAGGGTTTCTCGGGGAGAAACCTGGAAGGTGTGTGTTGGCATCTTCAGTGAGAGGTGTGTTGGCATCTTCAGTGAAAGGTGTGTGTTGGCATCTTCAGTGAGAGGTGTGTTGGCATCTTCAGCGGAGGGTGTGTGTTAGCATCTCTGTGTGTTGATTCTATGAGGATTCAGCGAGACAAGTAAGTGAACTGGCGACATGCAGTGAGCCGTGAGACGAACTCGTGAGTGTCTGTTGGTACCTTCTTGTGTGCGTTAATCTATATTTGAGAAAGTATTGTTATAATATGTATTTACATGCCTTGAGTGAAAGCTGGAAGATTGTGCGAACTGTGTGTCGGAAAGTTGTTTCATATTGATGTATTTAAAGTGAAGAAGTATGTTGTTTTTTTGGTTGAGGAAATAATGAGCCTGCATCCTCCCAAAGTCTGTTTTTGAAGTGTTTGGTGTGAAAGGGTAGAGACAGTGCAATAGGGCAGAACACGTACATTAAATTCACATGCAAACCACTTCGTGACAGTGGTGACCCCGACTTAGCCTTAAATAGGTTTTTGTTTCTAAGGATAGATTTTTGTTGTAGTTAAAAAGCAGTTGCTTCCCTTTCATTGGAGAAAAAATGAGAAATTGAGAAAGAAGTGCCTTTAGTGTAGCTAAATATACCGTGATAAATTACGTGTTGTAGTGAGTTTGTTTATGTGTATGTTATTTGGACCCCCCTCTCCAGCTCTAGGGGTCTACGTAATTGTATAGTTCTTACGTAGAGAGGGCCTTAGTTTCTGTTTGCTTCCTTTTCTGTGTATTTATTATCTATCTTTCTATCTAAATTCTAGCTCCCTTTCCTGTAAGTTTTTTTTTAAAACTATTTTTCTTAGATTTTATCTTGGATTGATTGTTGTGTATGATTGTTGTCGTTGAGGTGCAGGCTTATCCCAGCGAAGCTGGAGGTATCCCGTGAACGCTATACTGTAATCGATTTGAGAAATGTGCACACCGAATAATACATGATAAAGAAGGATTCGTTGTGCCCGGCTACGTGCTACAGTTGGAGATGGAAGTTCACCAAAAATGGGGACCATACTAACAAAAATACGGTGGGTAAAATAGGCG
>NW_027126984.1:0-13544 GCF_037325665.1 Littorina saxatilis | reverse complement strand
TAACGTGCACACCCTAATGTAGTGTACACGAAGGGACCTCGGTTTTTCGTCTCATCCGAAAGACTAGCACTTGAACCCACCACCTAGGTTAGGAAAGGGGGGAGAAAATTGCGGCCTGACCCAGGCCTGAACACGCAACCTCTCGCTTCCGAGCGCAAGTGCGTTACCACTCGGCCACCCAGTAATGAGTGAACGTGGGTGTCTAAGCCCATGAACGAAGAAGAAGAGAAGACATAGTACACGGCCGTAAAGAATGACTCAGCTGGAAACCTATATAATATGTCAACTCCAAAAACGAATCATCTATCTTGCAGTGTGATTGGAAACTGTGTTGCGGTAACGAGAGCCCCTTCCACAAGTTTTTTGTCAAAACTAAACACCACTTCCGCGAACAACATATTGTCATTATTTATGAGCGCAACACGAGGATGCCTCCCATAAAGGCACAGTCCTGTTCGTGTAAACAATTTGATAAGTATTTTACATGGGAAATAAGTATTTTACACCGGGAGATAAGTATCTTACACGGGCAATAAGTATTTTACATGGGAAATAAGTATTTTACACAGGGAGATAAGTATCTTACACGGGCAATAAGTATTTTTCATGGGAAATAAGTATTTTACACAGGGAGATAAGTATTTTACATGCGAAATAAGTATTTTACACAGGGAGATAAGTATTTTACATGGGAAATAAGTATTTTACACAAGGAAATACGTATTTTACACAGGCAGAGAAGTATTTTACATGGGAAAAAAGTATTTTACACAGGGAGATAAGTATTTTACATGCGAAATAAGTATTTTACACAGGGAAATAAGTATTCTACATGGGAAATAAGTATTGTACACAGGGAATTAAGTATTTTACACAGGGAGATAAGTATTTTACATGGGAAATAAGTATTTTACACAAGGAAATACGTATTTTACACAGGCAGAGAAGTATTTTACATGGGAAAAAAAGTATTTTACACAGGGAGATAAGTATTTTACATGCGAAATAAGTATTTTACACAGGGAAATAAGTATTTTACATGGGAAATAAGTATTGTACACAGGGAATTAAGTATTTTACACAGGGCGATAAGTATTTTACATGCGAAAGATGTATTTTACACAGGGAAATAAGTATTTTACATGGGAAATAAGTATTTTAAACAGGGAAATAAGTATTTTACACAGGGAGATAAGTATTTTACATGGGAAATAAGTATTTTACACAGGGAGATAAGTATTTTTATGCGAAATAAGTATTTTTCACAGGGAAATAAGTATTTTACATAGGAAATAAGTATTTTCCACAGGGAAATAAGTATTTTACACAGGGAGATAAGTATTTTACATGGGAAAGAAGTATTTTACACAGGGAGATAAGTATTTTACATGGGGATATAAGTATTTCACATGGGAAATAGGTATTTTACACAGGGAGATAAGTATTTTACAGAGGGAAATAAGTATTTTACACAGGGAGATAAGTATTTTACATAGGAAATAAGTATTTTACATGGGAAAAAGACATTCTTCCACATACCAAAACCCGACAGCCTGGATACTTTCTGGGCAGAATGAGATTTTTTTAATGAATTAATTCAATAGATACTACTATTGTCAGGCTGTAAATATAATTCATTAAAAAAATCAAACTCTTTTGTTTTGGTTTAAACAATTTTATTCAGCAAAAATTACATACAACAAAGCCGCATACAATCAATTAGTAAATGGAGCACAACAAGCGAAGCTTATAAACGTGCTCTTAAAAGCAATATGATATTTGGTTTGGCGGACGATACGGAGAAATTTATGGAAGTTTTCGGGGCTTTACAAAAAGGGGTTAAAGAATAGTTTCTATCACACACGCACGCACAGACAGACAAAAGTTAGCATCGCATAGGCTACACTTACGTGAGCCAAAAACACACACACATAAACACACACACACACACACACACACACACACACACACACACACACACACACACACACACACAAACACACACACACACACACGCATGAAACATACACACACACATGAAAACACACAAACTCACACACACATGTTTTGACACCGTTAAGTTGACTTTTTTCCCGTTAAGTTGACTTTTTTGACGGAAAGAATGTTATCACACCATTGAAATGACATTCTTTCCGTCCTCTATAGGCGACGAAATAGGTCAAATTTTGTGCATTTTTTAGTGGAAAATTCTTCGATGCCGGAGCGAGTACTGCACCCAGTGCCGTTGTAGTGCACCGATCTTTATGAAATTTGACACGGGAGTTCCTGGGAATGATATCCCCGGATGTTTTTTCCTTTTTTTCGATAAATACCTTTGATGACGTCATATCCGGCTTTTTGTAAAAGTTGAGGCGGCACTGTCACACCCTCATTTTTCAATCAAATTGATTGAAATTTTTGTGAAGCAATCTTCGACAAAGGCCGGACTTCGGTATTGCATTTCAGCTTGGTGGCTTAAAAATTAATTAATGACTTTGGTCATTAAAAATCTGAAAATTGTAATACTTTTTTTTTATATATAAAACGATCCAAATTTACGTTCATCTTATTCTACATCATTTCCTGATTCCAAAAACATATACATATGTTATATTTGGATTAAAAACAAGCTCTGAAAATTAAAAATATAAAAATCATGATTAAAATAAAATTTCCGACATCGATTTAAAAACAATTTCATCTTATTTCTTGTCGGTTCCTGATTCCAAAAACATATAGATATGATATGTTTGGATTAAAAACACGCTCAGAAAGTTAAAACGAAGAGAGGTACAGAAAAGCGTGCTATGCAGCACAGCGAAACCACTACCGCGCTGAACAGGCTCGTCAGTTTCACTCCGTTTTGCACAAGCGGCGGACTACGGTCATTGTGAAAAAATGCAGTGCGTTCAGTTTCATTCTGTGAGTTCCACAGCTTGACTAAATGTAGTAATTTCGCCTTACGCGACTTCTGATTTGATTTCTTTGACTTTTGGCTTCCAAAAGTGTCATTTTTCACAGAATCGGGATTTACTCGACAATTTAGCTGATCTGTTTGTTTCCTCTATTTGTCTTTAAAAAATAGTTTTTGTTGAAGAGGTTCTTTTTGGTCTCGCTATTTTTGATTTTTTTGTTGGTTGTTTTTCTTTTGTTTTGTTATTCCTGTGTGAACATTCAAAAGAGTGTGTGCGCGCGCGCGCGCGCGTGTGTGTGTGTGTGTGTGTGTGTGTGTGTGTGTGTGTGTGTGTGTTTGGGGGCGCGCGTATGTATTTTGTATGTGCGCTTTGTGTACCGGGTATATAAAAGAAACACCAGGAAGAATCACACACACGCACACAGACACTCCCCCCCCCCGGCAACACACGCCCCAACACATATATCCCCTCGCTCTCCCCTCCCTCATCACACACACACACACACACACACACACACGCACGCACGCACGCATACAAACACACACACACACACACACACACACACACACACACACACACACACACACACACGGCAGAAAATATAGCACAATTGACGCAAGTGCTTGCCAGTTATTTCAGACCAAACGAGCTGCTGTATTTCTACCATTACTCGGGACAGCAACAGGACAGTATAAAGGTTATCACTGTCGCTAAAGCGTAATATCATCTCTTCCGAGAAAGGAAAAGAGTGTGGTGATATATGTGCTAAATATATGCCGGTGCATAAAAGCCAAAATCCCCATAATGTAATATTCCATGATTTTTATTTTCTGCATGCCACTCAAACATCGGTTTAAACAGGCGCAGGGGGCAGATCCATGACCCTACGGTACCGACGGTTGTCGACGATATGACGACGATTTTAGTTAGATTACATCCGAATGATTGGATACAAGTGTGCATGTCATGGTTTCTGTTTGTTGTCTTTTGTTTGTTTTCGTTTGTTTGTTTGTGTGTGTTGTTTTTTGGTTGCACTCCGGGATGCAAATTGACACCAAAAGAAAAATGCTGATATTCATTTTGAGCTAGGCCGATTGTGTAGCATGATAGAAATAGTGACATTAATGCTTTAAGAGGACGTATAAATAACTCGAACCTTCAGAATTTGCGACCAAGACTGCACAATCTGCATCCAGTAATTCATTAAATTAGCGCTCTGGGGTTGTAACCAGTCGATCGCAATCGGCGTGGGTTCGAGGCGCATGTTCGATGGGGGATTTTTGTGTTTTCTCCCAGAGTCATCGTTAAGTGCAGACACTGAACGGACGGAAATGTACCACCCTCGCGTGCAAATGCATGCAACATGACAGAAACGCACGTTAAAGACCCCGAATTTACAGCGAAAGTCTAGTGACTCGAAAACGCGCAAATACCTAGCGAGCGCGCACACACACACACACACACACACACACACACCACACACACACAGAGGGCCGGATCTGGGGGGGGGGGGGTTCCTGTGGTTCCGGACCCCCCCCCCCCCCCCCCTGGCCATCCAATGTACCTCTCAGAGAAAAAAAAAATGTGGACTTTGGACCCCTGCCTTCAGTTGGAACCCCCCCCCCCCTCAAACGAACTTGGTCCGGCCCTGACACACACACACACACACACATACACACTCTTACACACACACACACGCACACACACACACACACACACTCACACACACACACGCACATACATACACTCACACACACACATTACTGGACATTATCCCAAAAATTGGAAATCAAGTATAAGCATACCAATCTATAAGAAGGGAGACCCTCTTAACCCAAGCAATTATAGAGGTATTACTTTGAGCAGTAATCTTAGTAAATTATTCTGCAAAGTAATGAATTCAAGGATTTCAAAATTCTTAGAAGATGATAACATAATTAGGAAAGAACAGGCAGGCTTCCGAAAAGGATATCGAACTACGGACCAAATTTTCGTATTAAAAAAAATTGTAGACGATCTCTTAAAATTAAAAAATGGAAGAATGTATGCATGTTTTGTAGACTTTCAGAAAGCCTTTGATAATGTATGGCACGAAGCACTTCTACTTAAACTATATACACTAGGGATAAGAGAATACTGTTTCAATATAATAAAAGATATGTATACAAATTCATTCATTAGAACTGAATACAATCAAGAGTGTCCAATGAGTATACATGTCAGAAAAGGTGTTCATCAAGGAAATACATTAAGTCCTATACTGTTCAACATTTTCATAAACGACTTCACTACAAATATACCTGATTTTGATTCACCATACATTGATATAAACTCAAAAACAAAAATATCATGTTTAATGTATGCAGATGATTTAGTAATGCTATCCAAATCAAAGTTAGGTCTGCAACAAAAATTAGATTACTTAAATATATACTGTCAACAATGGGGATTAAAAATAAATACTGAAAAAACGAACATTGTAATATTTTGTCGTAGTCTTCCCAAAATAAATACAATATTTAAATGTGGAGATTGTATTATCAAAAGAACAGACCAGTATAAATATTTGGGTATAGTGTTCAACCAAAATGGAAATTTAAATATTGCCCAGGAGCATCTTAGCAAACAAGGAAACAAAGCAGCTTACTCTCTTCGAAAAGCGTTCAGAAATAGTCTTGTTCAAACAAAAACAATTTTAAATTTATTTGACTTGTTAGTGTCCCCAATTATTTGTTACGGCGCAGAAGTATGGTTTCCATACATTATAAAAAATACACATATATTTGACGACATTGATGCCTTTTTTCAATGTTGCATCTCCAAGGAATGTCCTCATGAAAGTGCACATATAAGATTTTGCAGATTCATTCTTGGTACGCATAAGAAAAGTATGAAAATTCCAGTGCTAGCAGAACTAGGACGGTTTCCAATAGGATTGAGAATATTATCACAATGCATAAAATATTGGGCTCATATACTAGAGACTAAAAAAGACTCCTACATATATCAAGCATATTTATCACTATTAGATCCGTCACGGGAAAGTTCATGGTCACATTTCATAAAACAAGCAGTAGATAAATTAGGATTTAATCATGTCTGGCAAAATCAATCTACATTTAATTCTAAAAAGTTACAAAAAGCCATACAAGAGAAATTAGAATGCAAATTCATAAAATTCTGGATTAATAAAAAGTCTGAAGGAAGTTCAAAATTAAAATTCTACGCAAAAGTAACAGACTCGAGGAAATACGAATTGCAATCTTATATCAATGAGGTAAAAAATTTAGATCACAGAAAAGCATTAACAAAGTTAAGAATAAGTGCACACGATTTAGAAATTGAAAAGGGTCGACATTTAAATACACCAGTAAATGACAGATTATGCAAAAAATGTAATATGATAGAGGATGAAATACATTTGTTGGATAAATGCACCAAATATACTTCCATTAGAGAAAAATTCATATCAAGCATAGCCTATTCAGGCCAATACACTCTTCCCAGCCAAATATTACAAATACCCAAACTACAAACCCAGCTAGCACAGTTTGTTTACGAATGTTTCAAAAAACGGTGATGTTTTCTTTTACTACAGTTTCTTTGTTAATTAATTATGTGCCTTATAAACTGTGTGTTTCATGGCAATAAAGATTATTCTATTCTATTATTCTATTCTATTCTATTCTATTCTATTCACACAATACACACACACACATACACTCACACACACACACACACACTCACACACACACACACACACACACACACAAAACAATCCCACAAACAAACTAAGGAGTGTAGAAGAAGTAAAAGATGAACCAGAGCTTGGACCACTCCCAAGAGTTGTAGATATCCCCCCGACGCCTGCCCCTCACGTTTTGTTTTGTGTGGCCTCTCCCTGGAAGGATATATATAATATCAAATGTCTGTGTTCAAAGTACCATTTCTTAAATTAAATCCCTCCTCCACAGTTTCGCCGGTCGTTGAAAGAGAGCTCCAGTTACTCTCTCTTTCTTGCAAACACCATTCCTGATTCTAGACGTTGGCGTGTTTGAAATGGAGACTTAAGCTCAACGCAAACGTGCTCTTTTTGTGATCGATAACGTCGGGTTTCGAATATGGCACTCAGAAGGTTTAGTATGTACGCCAACACGAGACTCTGTCATGTGAAGCTAATGAACTGAGGAATATTCTTTTTGGTGTTATCTATATAGCATTTGTGGTATGCTATACAAGACATACATTCAGCCTTTCAGAACCGAAAGAAATTGGTTGCATTCTGGATTTTAGATTGATTAAGTAAATTTTTATTTCCCAAGCTCTTTGAACCCACGAGGGTCATTGCAGTCCGAAAGACATTTCGTTATCTTCACTTGTAATCAAAAAACAAGAAAGGTAGGTTGTTGGAACGTTTGTTATTGACAAAACAATACATTCACAGATATTTCGACCACTCTATCAAGATACGTGTTGTGTGAATATTTGTTTGTCTGTTCACTTAAAAGACCGTTGGGTCGAAATATCTGTGAATGTATTGTTTTGTCAATAACAAACGTTCCAACAATCTACCTTTCTTGTTTTTTGATTCTGAATTTTGGAACGTTGGCAGTCTCTTTGATTTTGGATTTATTTTATCTTCACTTGTGTCTTGGGTTTTCAGAAAATACGTCAAAGACAAACAGCTTAGCTGGAGCAAAAAGGTTGCCCAATGTCCCGCTTCTTGTTACCTGGGAAGAACAAAAGCAACAAGAGGCGAAGCCTTCAAGGCTCCCGTAAGAAATCAACAAACAGTAACACAAACTCATCCGTCACACACACACACACACACACACACACACACACACACACACACACACACACACACACACACACACACACACACACACACACACACACACACACACACACACGCGCGCGCACACACACACACAGTTAAAACTAACGCATCATATCAACTCCATGTATAATTTTCAAAAGAAGGCAAACAGATAAAATGACTGTGTATTTGTTGTTGGTGCAGTTGTCCTTCAATGAGATCTTGTGCAATCCTCACTCTCACACACACACACACACACACACACACACACACACACACACACACAAACGCACAGACAGATAAAGTTACGATCGCATAGGCTACACTTACGTGAGCCAATGACTGAACCATTGCAATGATTTCATGGTATTTTCTCTCCATCTGTCTCTCTTTTTTTTCTCTCTCTCTCTCTCTCTCTCTCTCACACACACACACACGGCATAGTGCTTTACATCTTTTATCTTTGTAACAAAGCACACACACAAACACACAAAGTCAAACACACACATATCAACACCGACCAATTCAATAAAAGTGTGCACAAGCACGCGCAGACACACACACACCATAAAACTATGCACACACACTGCTTACATTGACTGGAGTAACTGGACGCTCCAAAATAAGATCTTGCTCAGGTTCTGGGGGAAAAAAAGCAGAAATATTAAAGGTGGTCGTCTACATTTTTGCTTTTTTTCAATAATCTTATGGTTAGATTTCGCAAAAAAGTGATGTCAGATGATGAATGAACCATGGGGAAAAAAGTATATGTAAAAAAAAGATTTTATTTTTGGGTAGCGTGACTCACGCTTCCAATATTTGGTTTTCTGTTTGCTGAGAACATGTGCTTTGCCTAAAACTACTGATCAATCAAATTCATGTCACTATGCTTATAGCCACGCCCAAACAAGTGCGGCACTGGAGCGCTGTCCACGCTTTTTTTTAAACGCACGAAATGCACAGGATTTGAGAGGAGTTTTGCGCTTGGCATTTTCCAAATAAGGATATCCTACTATGAGTACTACGCTGGAATACTAAAATGAGTTTTCAAACGGCTACACTGGCTTCGTCTTTCCTGATCGAAAGGGGGTGTATTGTTGATAATAGACTCTGCATTTTAATGGTCAAATGGCGATTTCGGTATAAAAATGTAGACAAGGACCTTTAAGTTTCTTTAGCTAATAATTATCAACATGTTGCATATTAATAAAATAAAAATGTCCATATTTGGCCACAGCTGCTACTGATGACATTAAATTTGAATTTATTTTCCCTATCAAAACGAGATTGATACACAACAATGCAGAAAACAGGAAAAAACAAATGTAACATTTATGCCTTAGAAAGTGAGAGACCTTTTCAGTGGGCCAGAGAATGGTGGTGCTTTGTTGTGGTGGTGGGAAGGTGTAAGAAAAGGAATACATAAAATGACTCTTGTTTGCATTTGAACTGCTGTCTAAAATGTATTTACATAATGATAGAACATGTTCACTTGAGCCCCAAACGCCATTACAACAAAGAAATAAAATGTTAGCCACAGTTTGGCGAATCTGATGAGTTTGAGCTCTGTGCAAAAGCTGGTCATTTTTGAGAAGAAAAAAATTCATCGAGAGTATGTTGATTCAAGTTTTATGATCTTACTAAACTAAAGTGAAACATAAGAAGTATTTCATGGCAATCCATCATTTGAGCACTTAGCCAATCTCCAGTCCATATATCAAGATGTGAGTTCTCAACCTAAACACACTTCACTGGTTGTGCATGCCGATGTGGCATGCAGTCACCTACTTTTGTTGTAATTACGTTTGCTCAAGCCATTGCACGATGTAAAAAGAAGTAGACCGTGTTTTTATTGTAGCACCTTGTTGTGACCCGTTTTGTGGAGCGTTAATATTTTTACGTGAGATTCACGTGCTCCTTGTTCAGTTGTTGTGACCTGGTTTTGGTCGGAGCGTCACAAACTGCGTCGTTTAGTTCTAGAACACCGTGAGATTCACGTGCTTTTTTTCGTGTCTTGATTTTGAGGTGAGCCCTGCGAATCTGCGTTGCAAGTTTTAGAATACGTGTGACTCACGTGTTTTTAGCTTTGTGATGTCAGCTAGTTCCTTGGCCTTCTTTCTGTTAAATATACCGTTTTAAGTTTTGAGCATGCACGGAGTGCGTGATCGGTTACTGATTGGTTGTAAAATAGTAGTTTCACCCGATTCTGTCTTAGGAATGTTGTTGGTTGGTCAATCCGGTGACCTTTGACTTTTGAATAACTATTCCATGTTAGGTTTTTGTTTCCATAAATACCGCTGCTTGACTCCTGTCTCGTCAGTCGATCTGAGGGTTTTAGGAAGCGTTTGGTTTTGATGTAAACGTATGAAGGTTATCAAGTGAACCAACGGAGTGTTTCTTATGTTTTAACGTCAACGTAATGTTCTTGGAGACAGTTGTTTCTCAAGTGTGAATCGTTTTGTGCCCTTCGTTTGTGAGGCAACACGTTTTTGGTACTGCTGGTCAACCCACACAGCGCATAAGGTAATTTTGTTGTTACTTGTTTGTGTTGTGTTTTGGTCGCCATTTTGTAATGACTTTGTGAGTTGTTTATGTATAACGTGAGTTGAAAGTCTGACTTGTTGTAGTGTTTCTTTATTGTGTGTTCAACTGTTCTAGTGTTGTGAACGTACAGCAATGTTTTGTAGACGCTAGAAAGTCGCTAATGTTTATAATGATAACTTGTGTGTTCTGTGGTTAACGAAGTTCGAAGTGAAACGTTTTCTCTGACTTTTTCAGCCTTACGTTAAAAGAATTTAGGTAAAAGAAGCTTGCGGTCTGTGGTGATCGTTTGTAAACGGGCTTATTTCTTGTAACGTTATTGAGGGAAAGTGGATGAGTAAATATCTTGTTTGTGACTTTGATTAACGCAGGAACGTTGTCGTTAGACTTTTTTGGTATGACAGTTTGCTTTGTATTCCTGGCCTGATGAGTCAACGTTTTGTATTTTTCTGAAAGTAGCCATTTTGGTTTTAAATGTATGTATGCTAAGTTTCTTGAGTATTCTTAGTGCTTATGGTATTGTTGAACGTACGGAACGTAATTCTTTATTGTTGAACGTACAGAACGTAACTCTTTATTGTTGTTGAAGGATTAACCAACGAGTGTTTGGTAATTGTAACTTTCTTGTCTGTTTGTCTTCGCCTGTCTTGTGATTGTTTATTTTTCTTGTATTTACTTCTCGTGTCTTGTTAATGCATTTTAATACCTTTTGCCATGTCTAATAATTTGTTTTCTTTTCTCTTTTTCTTTCTGTCCATAAGTTTTTTACCGCAATAAGTAGTATCGCAATACGTAGTATCGCATTACGTGGTACTGTAACTATATATCTATACATTACTGATCCCTAGTGTCAGATGTAAAATAATAAACCAGTACTTTTGCGCGTTATCGCTTGTAACCTGTGTTTGTCATTTCGTATGAACAATATGTAGTACCAGCCTCGCTCACGAAGGCGCGCACAGTAAAAAACTTTAGTTGCTGTCGCCCAGTAAAAAACTTTAGTTGCTGTCGTCCAGTAAAAAACTTTGCTGCTGATGCCCAGTGAAAGAACTTTAGCTGAAGTAAACAACTTAGCTGCTGATGCCTAGTACAGAACTTTAGCTGAAGTCCAGCCAAGTGAATGTAAAGAACTTTTGTTATTGACGCTCAATGAACGTAAACGTAGCTGTTGATAACCAGCAAAAGACTTTATTGTTACTTGTCACTGTGTTAGTGAACCATAGTTTGACATAGATCAACTTGTCGGTTAGAGATCTTCCTACTCCGTATCCGGCGCATTTTTTGTGACTTTTGTGTATTATCCCAAACGACCCTCAGATCGACTCATTTTACTTTATAACCAGATAAACCTTATGTATGTTTTAAGTGCTTTTGAATAAGCGAACATTGTAATGGAGAAGGTTCCAGTAGATAATCCATTGGAAGCTTCAGGTTATGACATTAACGGCGATGAAGATGAACATTCTCAAAGGCCTAGGCGTGACATTAAGCCTACTGAAAAAGGTAGAGAGTACCAGATTGAGATCAAAACTAGAAACTTTGCAAGACAACGAACATTCTTGGAACGAGCAATCGGTGAGGTAGTAACAGAGCTTAACCAAGAAACTCCTAATCAAGAGTCGTTAACCAGTCAAAAACAAATTGTTTTGAGCATGTACAAGGATCTTGGTGACATAGAGAAAGGTCTTCGTAGTATTGGTAGCGGTGAAACCATTCAGGAAAGTTGGGATGATGTTCAGAGAACAGTTCAGAACATTATGTTTGACATTGATCGAGCTCTTGACAGACAAACGACTAGTGTGCAGGTGGCTAAGGAGCCTACTTCCAGGCATAGCAGTGTTACACCTAGCGTTGGGTCATCCACCCACAAGTCAGCCAGTGGTAAGACTGCCAGCCATAAAGCAGCTAGCATTACGTCAGCCATCCACAAGTCAGCTAGCCACAAGTCAGGTAGCAGGAGATCAGGTAGCCAAGTAGCTTCTCGCGCCGAGTCTCTCCGCTCTAAAAGTGTTAGCTCTGAAGACACTAAATTGGCTCTTAAACTAGAGGCTGCTTCCCTGGCCATAAAAGTGGAAGGTGACGCAATAAAGGAAGCTCAGTTTAGTGAACTGGATCTCTTACAACAACAATATGCTGAGAGAACAGCAGCTAGGCAGACTGAGGAAGCTGAGAGAACTGCAGCTAGGCAGACTGAGGAAGCTGAGAGAACAGCAGCTAGGCAGACTGAGGAAGCTGAGAGAAATGCAGCTAGGCTGATCGAAGAAACTGCTAGGCAGGCTAAGGAAGCTGAAAAAGAAGCAGCTAGGCAGGCCGAAGAAGCAGCTAGGCAGGCTAAGGAAGCTAAGAGAACAGCAGCTAGGCAGGCCGAAGAAGCAGCTAGGCAGGCTGAAGACACAGCTAGGCAGGCTAAGGAAGCTGAGAGAATAGCAGCTAGACAGGCCGAGGACGCAGCTGAAGCAGCTCTTGAAGATATTAAACAGAAAAAGGCTTTGAGACAAATTCAGTCCACCGAATTGAAAATTAGCTTAAGAGAACAACAAGCTATGTTACAAGTATTGGAACAAGGTGAATCCGTTCAGCAGGATCTCCCTGATCTACCGTCAGTCGATTTGCTGAACACTAGGTTCCACCCTCGTCCTTTCGTTCCCTTGTATAGTCTTATGGCCCCTCCTCCTAACAATGAACATACAGCGATAGGAATAGGGACAGGTGCTGCCGTCATTGCTGACCAAGGAACACACCAGCCAGCCTTGGACGTCACGTCTGTTCCTGTCTGCCAAGCCGCCGTCATCGCTGACCAAAGGACACACCAGCCAGCCATGGACTTCACGTCTGTTCCTGTCTGCCAAGCCGCCAGCACCCGTGACATCTCTACTGTCAACGCTGCTGTCACCAACTTCGTCGCAGGAACCACAACGACTGAGCCACGACAGCACGCGTTACCTGTCGTGGACCTCGTCGGTGGAGTCAGCGCCTCTACAAGCGCCGCTACTACCAACAACGCCACCTACGAGGCGTACGGACCTCAACGTAGAGAGGATGTCAACGCCCCCCATCACGCCGGAACGAGCGCTCCTTTCATCCATCGGGAGCCCTCCACACCCAACTACACGACGGCTGCAACTACATCCTCCATGCGGCCTACAGCGCTGCTGACCACACTGCAGCACCCTCTCGGTGCATACACTGGTCAGCCGCCTCTGCACAACGTTGGACACTCAACGACAAGCGTCACAGGCTCTCGCCCGCCTGATCTCGACCACACAGGT
>NW_027126983.1:0-5804 GCF_037325665.1 Littorina saxatilis | reverse complement strand
TTTTTCGATAAATGTCTGATAATAATAATAAGAAGAACATTTATATAGCGCTAAATCAAAAACTTTTGTTAAAAAGGCTTGCTCTAAGCGCTTGACATCTAAACTAAAACGTCATTCACACTCTTTACAATGATGTACAAGAACTTCATGTCACACTCTTTCATTCAGTATAGCACCATTCACACAGTTGTTATTCTGTACAAGACAATACGTTAGTCTAACATTCAGAATGTTCATAAGATGAAAACAAGAGAAAACCAGACTGATTAAAACAACTGCTTAGTGCTAACAAAGCATGAATCTTAATGATAACGTAATACATGTTTAACTGTTAAGACCATAAAAAAAAACCTATATGCTAAAATAACTTCGAACTTTTAAGAACTTCTTATAAGATACACAGCACATCTAGATAAACACCAGAATGATAAAACAAAAGGCAACTCGTTAAAACTATTAAATGCATCAATGTCTAAAACACGAAAGACTCAAATATAAGATACACAATTCTCTAGAATTGTTTATTAAAACTGAAACCGACCTGCTCAAAGTAAACCATACCCACCCCCTCCCTACCCACCCCCAACCCTCCTCCTACACTAAATACTAATTATTTCTACTCTTAACTTCCCAACTACACGTTATCGATAAACTATGCACAGGAACATGTGTGTCAGCATTATGTGGCACCGACATGACTTGTGCATATCTAGCTTACAGCTAAGGGTTAAAGTTAAAGGACTACTGCAGTGAAAAATTATATTTATAATAATTTAAAACAAAAGACAAAAAGAACAAGCTGAATAGAGATGGAACCGTTACAGAACAGGATGGCAAAATGTTGCGACTTTAGGAGTTGTGTTTCTGGAAGAGGTGAGTTTTGAGTGCTCGCTGATGACGTCATATCCGGCTTTTTGTAAAAGTTGAGGCAGCACTGTCACACCCTCATTTTTCAATCAAATTGATTGAAACTTCTGTAAAGCAATCTTCGACGAAGGCCGGACTTTGGTATTGCATTTCAGCTTGGTGGGTTAAAAATTAATTAATGACTTTGGTAATTAACAAGAAGAGCAAACGCTCGATCGAGTCACTTTCGCAGTTCTGAATATTATATGAGGCATCAGATGGACAGGAAGAAATTGCTATTCACAACACAATGAGTCACGTTCACATAAAATTTGAGCCCGGTCACTTTATAGTTTCCGAGAAAAGCCCAACGTTAAGTTGTGTTGCCGAACAGAAAAGGCTAGTTATCTCCCTTGTTTTTCTGATAACGTTCGTAAAAGGCTACAGATGTAAATACTTTGATGTAAAGAATAATCCTACAAAGTTTCAATCACATCCGATGAACTTTGTCAAAGATATAAAATGTCTAATTTTTCCTTTGACGCTGACCTGTGACCTTGAAAAAGGTCAAAGGTCAACGAAACCATCGTTAAAGTGTAGAGGTCATTGGAGGTCACGACTAAACAAAATATGAGCCCGATCGCTTTGATAGTTTCCGAGAAAAGTTTGTCAAAGATATAAAATGTCTAATTTTTCCTTTGACGCTGACCTGTGACCTTGAAAAAGGTCAAAGGTCAACGAAACCATCGTTAAAGTGTAGAGGTCATTGGAGGTCACGACTAAACAAAATATGAGCCCGATCGCTTTGATAGTTTCCGAGAAAAGTCCAACGTTAAGGTGGTGTCTACGGACGGCCGGCCGGACGGCCGGCCGGACGGACGGCCGGCCGGACGGCCGGCCGGACAGACTAACACTGACCGATTACATAGAGTCACTTTTTCTCAAGTGACTCAAAAATCTAAAAATTATAATTAAATTTTTTTTAATAAAACGATCCAAATTTAGGTTATTCTTATTCTTCATCATTTTCTGATTCCAAAAACATATAAATATGTTATATTTGGATTAAAAACAAGCTCTGAAAATTAAAAATATAAAAATTATGATTAAAATTAAATTTCCGAAATCGATTTGAAAACAATTTCACCTTATTCCTTGTCGGTTCCTGATTCCAAAAACATATAGATATGATATGTTTGGATTAAAAACACGCTCAGAAAGTTAAAACGAAGAGAGCGTGCTATGCAGCACAGCAAAACCACTACCGCGCTAAACAGGCTCGTCAGTTTCACTGCGTTTTGCACGAGCGGCGGACTACGGTCATTGTAAAAAAAATGCAGTGCGTTCAGTTTCATTCTGTGAGTTCCACATCTTGACTAAATGTGGTAATTTCGCCTTACGCGACTTGTTTATTTTTTTAATGACGTTCATTTATCACCCAAGTTTTTTGTTCATACATTTCATGTGGTTTTGTGCGAGCGTGCATGCGTGCGTGTACGTGTGTGTGTGTGTGTGTGTGTGTGTGTGTGTGTGTATGTGTGTGTGTGTGTGTGTATGTGTGTGTGTGTGTGCGAAGCGTGTGTGCGTGTACATGCGTGCGTGCGTGCGTGCTTGTGCGTGTGTGTGTTATTTTCGTCTCCAAAACTTGCAAATGAACCTGAAGCCTTGACAGAAAGCTAATGGTGTCATTGTTTACCAACATGAGTATGCACTCGCAGCGTAAAGTTCAGAGGGTGACTTCGTATTAACCGACAGGGGGAAAGCGTTCGCGGACGCGGAGAGACATAAAGTAAAAATTGACACACATGCACACCTTGAGCTCATGTTCGCAGACACGCACCGTGCGCGCCAGTGAAAACCCACCCTTCCTTACGTGTACCCTACGACACGCATGGGTGTGCGTACGCACGAACGCACACACACACTGAACACACACACACGCACACACACACACACGCACGCAAGCACCCTCCCTTCCTTCTCAAACACATGCAGACACACACTCACACGCAGGTATACCCCTCCCCCCCCCCCCCAACACACACACACACAACAAAATGTTTGACAAGGGAGATAAACACTATCACGCACTGCCACTGCCAGTGTGATGCGTTTGTGTCCCTTTTGACCCAAGTATTCCGCTACAAAATACATTGCATGACTAAACGTAACGCTAGTCTTAGCTACCTTTCCGCTTAGTGGCACTATGTCGTTGAGAAAACTTACCCCTATTTAAAATCAATTAAATGAAGAAGAAACAAGTCGCGTAAGGCGAAAATACAATATTTAGTCAAGTAGCTGCCCTTTTTCAGCAAGACCGTATACTCGTAGCATCGTCAGTCCACCGCTCATGGCAAAGGCAGTGAAATTGACAAGAAGAGCGGGGTAGTAGTTGCGCTAAGAAGGATAGCACGCTTTTCTGTACCTCTCTTTGTTTTAACTTTCTGAGCGTGTTTTAATCCAAACATATCATATCTATATGTTTTTGGAATCAGGAACCGACAAGGAATAAGATGAAAGTGTTTTTAAATTGATTTCGAAAAAAAAATTTTGATAATAATTTTTATATATTTAATTTTCAGAGCTTGTTTTTAATCCGAATATAACATATTTATATGTTTTTGGAATCAGCAAATGATGGAGAATAAGATAAACGTAAATTTGGATCGTTTTATAAATTTTTATTTTTTTTTACAATTTTCCGATTTTTAATGACCAAAGTCATTAATTAATTTTTAAGCCACCAAGCTGAAATGCAATACCGAACCCCGGGCTTCGTCGAAGATTACTTGACCAAAATTTCAACCAATTTGGTTGAAAAATGAGGGCGTGACAGTGCCGCCTCAACTTTCACGAAAAGCCGGATATGACGTCATCAGAGACATTTATCAAAAAAATGAAAAAAACGTTCGGGGATTTCATACCCAGGAACTCTCATGTCAAATTTCATAAAGATCGGTCCAGTAGTTTAGTCTGAATCGCTCTACACACACACACAGACACACACACAGACACAGACACAGACACACGCACATACACCATACCCTCGTTTCGATTCCCCCTCGATGTTAAAATATTTAGTCAAAACTTGACTAAATATAAAAAGAAGAAAAAAAGATATGATAAAATAATATTGTAAAAATGGACTTATATCCATTGCACATTGGTTTTTTCCCCTTATTTGAGCCATGTGACGTCAGAGTCCGACAGAAACTGAAGTACAAATAACGTTTTATAGCTAACATAACAAATACAATCAGTTTTAAAACTTTAAATTTAAATGAAGTAAATAGAATTGAACTTAGAAAACCCCAACAATAAAGCAGAATAGAAAAACATTACAAATAATATAAATCTTATGCACACAGGATTTCATGAAGATTGCTTTTCCCTTTTGAGCCAAGCTGCACTAAACAAAACAACTTATATCACCCAACAAGCAATACACACAACAACAAAAACTACTTATATCATCCAATAAGCAATACACACACACAAAAACACTTATATCACCCAACAAGCATTACACACACACACACACACACAAACCACCTTATATTACCCAACAAGCAATATAATACAACACAACAATTTAAAAAAAAATTACGTCACTCAACAAGCAATACTACAACAACAACACGGAAACAAAACTAATAATTAAACAACAAAATATACATACAAAACTGATATACACACAGCAGACATTGTTTCCATCTGTGCTTTTCAAGACAAATTCCAATGCCTTTTATGCTATATGGCGAAATAAATTCTGTTTGTGTTCTTGTTCCTTTCGAAAACCAATGTTGTCGTTTCACACACACTTGCCTTTCTCTCTGTTCCAGCGGTAACGGGGCTCGTGATGGCATCCATGGCACTCTACGGGATGTACTTCGGGATAAACCCTCCCCTCCTGCGTCACAGCGGACACCAGATCATGGCGGTGGGGAACTCTTCACAGGACCTGTCCAGCTTCATACCCACAGCAAGAGGCCACACTGATTCCTTCAGCCCCAATAAGCAGAAAAGCACGGCAGGTGTGACGGTCGAATCGAGCGGGCCTTTTGCACACACTCTCCACCCTACAGAACCTCATCAAGCCTCAGGACAGCTTCTTCTAAGCTCTCCACTGGGCGGGGGTAAACCAGAACTTGAAAACCTTCCGTTCGGGAGTAAACCAGGAATTCAAAACCCTCAAACGGGAGGCAATGGTGTTGTTGACGGTAGCGGCAAACGGTCTCTTCAGAAACAGCCTCCACCACCGCCGTCGCAGCCACCTCCGTCGAAGCTACTCTGCATCAAGTTCACCGGTCGTCTAGGCAACCAGATGTTCCAGTACGCGGCCGTTCTGGGGATTGCTCGCAGGCAGAACAGGATCTCCATGTACGGCGCCAGCTCTGACCTCAGCAGCTCCGTCCAGCATCCTCCCGTCACCCCCAACGCTGCTCAGTACTCGGGCCGCTGCCGGGCCGCCAAGAGACAGTGGGAGAGCTCGTGCTGCCAGGTGGACAACGCTCTCCTCAACCTCGACCCTCAGCTGGACTACACAATAGGTCAGTACCTGCAGTCATGGAAGTACTTTGAAGGCTTCGAGGACGAGGTGAAAGACGCCATGAGGTTCAAGGACAGCATACAGTCTCGGGTTGACAAAACTATCGCTCAACTGCGGAAGGAGAATTCCAACAAGACGTTAGTTGGTGTTCACGTGCGGAGAGGGGACTACCTTCGCGACCTTCACGTCAGAATGGGTTATCGCACGGCCCCGGCTTCCTACTTCAAAGAGGCCATGTCTTTTATGCGGAAGCGCTTCGGTAGTGTGGCGTTCTTTGTCTCCACCGATGACCAGAAATGGTTCAGGGATTCCGTGACGTCAGACAATGACGTCATAGTGTTGAAGCGTGGTGGCGCTGCGGGGGACATGGCCTTGCTCGCGTCACTGGATCACGTGATCATATCTGTGG
>NW_027126981.1:0-22836 GCF_037325665.1 Littorina saxatilis | reverse complement strand
AAGAAGAAGAAGAAGAAGAAGAAGAAGAATACAGGTAAGAGCATGGAGAACAACTAGTATCGATCGAACATTGGATTTCCCTTATTCGAGTCATGTGACGTCAGAGTCCAACAAAAACGCATACTTTGGCGGCTAACTGAGACTATACGTGTGCGTAAAACATTTTGGTGTGCGTAAATGTTTTTTGGAATTTTGTCTTTTTAATTTTGCCATGCACATCATTGTGGGACTTTTAATCCATAAACATGTATCCCTCAATACATACAAGGAATTCTTACTTAAATCGATCGATACATACAAATGTTAATTGTTTTTGTTTTTTTAACCAAAATAGGACATTTTGCAACGATCTCGATAGTCATTGTTCATGACTCGGAGGAACACTGACGGTCTCGATTTGTGCAAAATGTCCTTTTTTGGTCAACAATACAAATCACGTATAGTGTCCCGAATTCAAATTGCAAGGTACCAAACTGTACAGACAGACAGTAAGACCGTTTGTTTGTTTGTTTGTTTGTTTGTTTGTTTGCTTAACGCCCAGCCGACCACGAAGGGCCATATCAGGGCGGCGCTGCTTTGACTAACGTGCGCCACACACAAGACAAGTCGCAGCACAGGCTTCATGTCTCACCCAGTCACATTATTCTGACACCGGACCAACCAGTCCTAGCACTAACCCCATAATGCCAGACGCCAGGCGGAGCAGCCACTAGATTGCCAATGTTAAAGTCTTAGGTATGACCCGGCCGGGGTTCGAACCCACGACCCCCCGATCACGGGGCGGACGCCTTACCACTAGGCCAACCTGCCGGTCAGTAAGTACCGTGGTTATGTTTTAAAACTGAAGTCACATCGCGGTGAAATGCAATAATTTCGTTCCGTTAACTTCATGTGCGTGTTCAATGGAATGTACAAACTAAGATCTGTTCAAGCGTTCACGAGGAATGAGAGCATTTAAAAACAAGTCGCTCGAAGCGATATAAAACAAGAGGCGAAGCCTTCAAGGCTCACGTAAGAAATCGACAAACAGTAACACAAACTCAATCACTCCGTCACACATACACACACACAGTAAGCATACTAGGTGACACGGTGCAAGAGTGCGAGACACTAGATCTAGATCTGTCTGTCTGTAGCCTACTTTACTTACGCAGACACTGGAAACACGCTGTGCAGATTAACCTGTAGGAAATCTCCTTTGTTATCTTCTTTATCTATTTTCCTGGAGCTACGAAACCGAACAATGTGAAATCGTCTTCTCCGAATCGGCGAACTGCAGCTCGGTGATAACTGTATCTATACCACAATTCTTCACGCGATCTGACCTAACCTTGACCCCTGACCTGGTCTACATACCACACACGACACAAACCAGTCACCTGTTTTTACCCCCCCAAACCCCCCCCCCCCCCCACCACCCGTTTTCTTTGGATTCACACTTTAACTACATACGTGCCGACGAAATGTTGATCATTGCTTCAATATTGTGAAGCTGTTGCTTGGATAATAACCAGGTAAAATTAGTATTTCGGTGTTCAGTCAAATGTTAAAGTTTCTACCACAGACATACATACATACGCACGCACGCACGCACGCACGCACGCACGCACGCACGCACGCACACACAGACAGACAGAAGTTAGCATCGCATAGGCTACACTTACGTGAGCCAAAACATTCAGTCAATATCAACGCCACAAAACAATCATCGCCGAGACTACATTCAGGTAGTCTCGAATAACCATACCGAAGACCGAGACGGGTCACGCTCGCCGCCGCGAAGCACGCGTCCGTAGTACTTACTGAACCTATTTTCTTTCATTCTGAGCACATTTTTAGAGTAAACATAACATATCTATATATTTTTGAATTCAGGAGAAGACGAGGAATACAATGCAATCAATCTTAGATTTGTTTGCAAAAAAATCGATTTTAATGACAACTTTAATTAATGAGCAAACTCATCAATTAATTTTTAAGCCTCCAAGCTGAAATGCAATACCAAAGTCCGGGCTTCGAAAATTACTTGACCAAAATGTCGACCGATTTGGTTCAAAACTGAGAGCGTGACAGTGCTGCCTCAACTTTCACAAAAAGCCGGATATGACGTCATCAAAGACATTTATCAAACAAATGAAAAAAAAGTCTGGGGATATTATACTCAGGAACTCTCATGTGAAGTTTCATGAAGATCGGTTCAGTAGTTTTCTCGGAATCACTTTATACACACACACGCACGCACACACACACACACACACACACACACACACACACACACACACACACACACACACACACACACACACACACACACACACACACACACACACACACACACACACACCACTACAGGGCCGGAACCCCACCCCTGGAAAAAGCATGTACCTTGCTTTGAGTGTTTTTGTTTTTTTACTAGTTTTAGCACCAAAACAATGCTGCTCTTAACCCTCAAAACAAGGCCCAGGATGCACCAGATTGCACAGATTTTAACCGTTTTTAAAAAATCTTCCGGGGGAGCATGCCCCCGGATCCCCCTAGTTCGCGCGCCTGCAAAGCAGGCGCGCGCTTGTGGCTTCGCCACTTCGCTGATTTGCCCCCCCAAAAAAGGAGGAACCCCCCCTTACAACTCATTTGGTCCGGCCCTGCACTACCCTCATCTCGATCCCCCCTCTATGTTAACACATGTAGTCAAAACTTGACTAAATGTTAAAAAAAAAAGCATACGCAACGACGTTTGCAGTTGTAATGGAGAGGAATTGTTTTGTTTCTTCAAATGTCAATCGGGTACATTACTTTGTATTTGTTTATTTGTGTTGAATTTTTTGAATGATTCTTTTTGTAAGGGTCTTAGAACTATGTCAAGATTTGCGCCATATGAATACCAAGTTATTATTGTTTTGGTCTCTAGGACATGCACGTACCATCCTTATCCTTGCCATAATGTGTGAAATCCTTATCCTTGGATGACGTGTTTTTCACACCAGGAGCGGAGACACATTGACCTTGACCTTGGATAAGTACGAGACTTTTCACGCCTTGGGTGAGAGATCGGTTAAGGCAGACTACACAGGCGTCCACATTACGTCTTCCAAGCCCGTCAGCGTTGTCAGTGGCAACAAGAAGGTTTCCGTTCAAGGTTTGTTTCATATTTGATATTTTGGCATATTTTCGCTAAATGTTTTTAGAACGACTGGGGATCGAGACAAGGGTGGTATTGGTGTTGGTGGTGGTTGTGTGTATGTGTGTGTGTGTGTGTGTGTGTGTGTGTGTGGCCGATGGGGTCTATGTCGACCAAAAGAGTGGGATTCCCTGTAGGTCGAGTTCCTGTAGGTGGATTCCCTGTATACCTAAGACTTTAAAATTGGCAATCTAGTATACAGGGAATCCCACAGGGTGCAGTTTTTCAATAAAACTTGCAAACCATACTCGAATTTCTAAGAAATATCAAAAAAAGATCGAAAAACATCAAATTCTAACGATGTCGCTAAGGCCTAAAAAAAAAATAGGTGTGGTTACGGTAACCCGACCTACCCTATTTTTGGGGGCCGACCCTATAACTTTTTATTACATTTGTCAAAAAAATACCCCAAAAAACCCAAGTAAACGAGTGCAGAAAACGCAATGAAAGCGAAAGCGCCCGAGTCGCACACTTATTTCCCTGTCAAGTAGGTTTAATTTGTACACATTAGAAAAAAAAGTAAAAAAAAAAAAAGTGATTGCCTATACCTTCCTACCCTATTTTTTGTGGCTATGTTACCGTAACCACACCTATTATTTTTTTTGGCCTAAGCATCACGTGACTTTCATTGATGTTAGCAAAACGCTAAAGGAACTACACCCTGTGGTATTCCCTGTATACAAGATTGCCAATTTTAAAGTCTTAGGTATACAGAGAATCCACCTACAGGAACTCGACCTACAGTGAATCCCATTCTTTTGGTCGACATAGACCCCAACAGCGTGTGTGTGTGTGTGTGTGTGTGTGTGTGTGTGTGTGTGTGTGTGTGTGTGTGTGTGTGTGTGTGTGTGTGTGTGTGTGTGTGTGTGTGTGTGTCAATACGAATACGAATACGAATAATACGAATACGAATAAACTTTATTGTCATGAAACGTAGTGTTCATAAGACACGGGAAGATAAATAACCAAATGATATCATTGTTTCTTTTTGGGGGGGAAGCAATTATATACAAATTCTCCCAAGTTAGTTTGTACATTGTCTACTTGCAAAAGTTGACTTGGTACATCATATGAATATAAAGGTCGATTAATTTTACTCATGAAAGATTTTCGTAATTGGTTGTTTTCTGTGCAGTTATCTAGAAAATGTATTTCATCTTCTATTACTCCACATGTTTCACATAATCTATTCCCTATGTGTATTGCTGTATTTACCAGTTTCAATTTTCAGGTCGTGGGCACTTATTCTTAGTTTATATTTTCTTTGTTTTATGCATAACAGATATGGTTCCGTTTTATAATTTGTTACTATTCTTTGATAAAAATTTAACTTTGATGAACTTCTTATTTGACCTTTCCAGAATTGTATATATTGGAGTTCCAGTTTTTGACATATAACATATTTTAACCTTTTCACATTAAAAGTAAACTGATTTTTCCACACATGTGTGTGTGTGAGTGTGTGTGTCTGTGTGTGTGCAAATGCAGCGATGCCCAAATATCAACCCGACAGATGCTTATACAATTTTGCAAGTGAATGCTTCCAGATCATATACCTATAGTTTTTTTCCTTTAATCCCTTTGATGACGTCATGGCCGGCATTTACACAAATAGTTGAGGCCGCACTGTGCCGACCCTATTGTTATTTGGTCAAATACTTTTTGACCCGGTGTAACACGAGAAAATTACTCCCACGAGATTTTTACTCCGGAGTAAAAATTTCGTACGAAAATGTTACTCCCTTTACGAAAAAAGCACTCCCCCCATTACACGAAAAATTACTCCCCATGACAGGTGAGTTCCGAGTAAACATTTCGTACACAAACGTTACTCCCCTGACGAATAAAAAAACGATTAATTACTTCACCCTAACACGAGCAATTTAACTTCCCATGCCAGGTGTACGAAATGTATACTCCCGTGTCCCCTGTTAGTCTTGGTGGTGGAAGGGGTGGAGGGCGGGTAGCGCGACATTCGTTTGCGCGAGATCACATTATTGACATTATCCCTTCGCCCGCATCCCATTTTAGCGTACAAAATTTTTTACTGGAAGTAAAAAAAATGGGGAGTAAAAATTTCGTGGAGGGAGTAATTTTTTCGTGCCTTGGGGAGATCTTTTCTCGAACGAAAAATTTACTCGGAGTAAGAATTTCGTACGAAATTTTTACTCCGGAGTAAATTTTTCGTGGAGTAAAAATTTCGTGTTACACCGGTCCGGACTATGGCATTGCAATCCTGCTTGGAAGCTTTGAAATAACTGATAGATTTGTTGAACATTTTAAGAATTCTGACTAAAACAGTAATTTTAACAACAAATTCAAAACTGATTTAATGTTATTCTTCATCATTTCTTGCATCCAAAAATATGAAGAAGTCGTTAAGAAAAGCGGGGCGCATGTAGACATGTTATGTTTACCCTAAAAAATGTGATGAAAAGAACACAGATTTATGCAAATTAGTTTCTGTGTTGGCAAGCTTTGTCCAGACCAGCTCAACCCGTCTCGGTTTACGTGTTCCATCTAGCCAGGCTGTAGTAGTCTCGGTGATGACTGATCCTCAGTTTTCTGTATCGGTCTCTTAGTTTGAGGTCTAAACTGAAAGTTTTGATATCGCTTTATGCGACATGTTTTATTTTTCGTTCAATGGACAATGGGAAACAGCAGTGCTATTATTCTGTTATTAATATTTGTGTTTAATAAAACGTCGCATGACCTAACCTTTCTTGTTTTTTTCTTTGATTCGTTAAAGGGTCGCCGAACAACAATAGCGACTTGTTTTATTGGCTCACGTAAGTGTAGCCTATGCGATCGTAACTTTGTCTGTCTGTGCGTGCGTTTGTGCGTGCGTGTGTGCGTGTGTGCGTGTGTGTGTATGTCTGTGGTAGAAACTTTAACATTTCCGAGTCTATGGATTACGTCAGTCTCGGTCAAAAGTGTTCGACGTGTGTGATAGAAACTATTTGAAGACGTCACATTATGACGTAAGAGGGTTAGACGTCACGCAAAGGAATTACTGAAAGTCTCGGTCATTGTTATTGTGAGCGGGCCGAGACTTCTTGGCAGATCCAGGGTCTCGCTTTCTTGCATAGTTTCACCTATGCTTACTGTGTGTGTGTGTGTGTGTGTGTGTGTGTGTGTGTGTGTGTGTGTGTGTGTGTGTGTGTGTGTGTGTGTGTGTGTGTGTGTGTATGTGTGACGGAGTGATTGAGTTTGTGTTACTGTTTGTCGATTTCTTACGTGAGCCTTGAAGGCTTCGCCTCTTGTTCATAATAGCGCTACTGTTCTGTAATTTTGTTTGTGTTCAATTAAACGTTGAATCACCTAACCTTCCATTTTTTTCTTTTTTTGGTCATTCTTCGTTCAAGAATCGCCGCACAACAATAGCACCAGTCACCTGACTGAGATACTGATGTTCTGTTATTAATTTTTATGATTAATGGGCGGTTCTGGTGAGGTTATGCCCCCTCTTTCTTTTGGCTGGTAACTGGCGCCACCTCGCGGCAAGATCACACGAGAAAGAAAAAAAACTTGCATTGGTCCCAAATAGCATATCGGTTTGGTAACAGTTCGTGTGTAATTCGTGCATTTTATACGGTAAACAGACAATGGTCGGTTCTGGTGAGGTTATGCCCCTTCTTTCTTTCGGCTGGTAACTGGCGCCACCTCGCAGCAAGGTCACAGGAGTTGTCTCGCGTTATCACCCCAGAAGCGCTCATTAAACGTTGAATCACCTAACCTTCCTTTTTTCATCATTTTGTTTTCATTCATCGTTCACGGATCGCGGAACAACAATAGCACCGGTCACCTGACTGAGATGCTGATGTTCTGTTATTCATGTTTATGTTTACCTCAACGTTGCATAACCTAACCTTTCGTGTTGTTTTCTCTTCATTTTTACATTTAGTCAAGTTTTGACTAAATGTTTTAACATAGAGCGGAAATCGAGACGAGGGTCATGGTGTATGTGTGTATGTGTGTATGTGTGTATGTGTGTGTGTGTAGAGCGATTCAGAGTAAACTACTGGACCGATCTTTATGAAATTTGACATGAGAGTTTTTGGGTATGATATCCCCGGACATTTTTTCTTTTTTTCGATAAATGTCTTTGATGACGTCATATCCGGCTTTTTGTAAAAGTTGAGTCGGCACTGTCACACCCTCATTTTTCAATCAAATTGATTGAAATTTTGGCCAAGCAATCTTCGACAAATGTCGGACTTCGGTATTGCATTTCAGTTTGGTGGCTGAAAAATTAATTAATGACTTTGGTCATTAAAAATCTGAAAATTGTAAAAAAAAAATGTTTATAAAACGATCCAAATTTACGTTCATCTTATTCTTCATCATTTTCTGATTCCAAAACCACATAAATATGTTATATTTGGATTAAAAACAAGCTCTGAAAATTAAAAAAAATTAAACATTATGATCAAAATTAAATTTTCGAAATCAATTTAAAAACACTTTCATCTTATTCCTTGTCGGTTCCTGATTCCAAAAACATATAGATATGATATGTTTGGATTAAAAACACGCTCAGAAAGTTAACACGAAGAGAGGTACAGTAAAGCGTGCTATGAAGCACAGCGCAACCGCTACCGCGCCAAACAGGCTCGTCACTTTCACTGCCTTTTGCACTAGCTGCGGACTACGTTCAATTTTATTCTGTGAGTTCCACAGCTTGACTAAATGTAGTAATTTCGCCTTACGCGACTTGTTTATTGTTCGTTCATGGATCGCGGAACAACAATAGCACCGGTCACCTGACTGAGATGATGATGTTCTGTTATTCATTTTTATGTTTACTTCAACGTTGCATAACCTAACCATTCTTGTTGTTTTCTCTTCATTTTTTATTGTTCGTTCACGGATCGCGGAACAACAATAGCACTGATCACCTGACGGAGATGCTGATTGTTCTGTTATTCATTATTCATTGTTCGTTCAAGGATCGCGAAACAACAATAGCGCTGATCACCTGACGGAGATGCTGATGTTCTGTTATTCATTTTTCATTGTTCGTTCAAGGATCGCGGAACAACCATAGCGCTGATCACCTGACGGAGATGCTGATGTTCTGTTATTCATTTTTCATTGTTCGTTCAAGGATCGCGGAACAACAATAGCGCTGATCACCTGACGGAGATGCTGATGTTCTGTTATTCATTTTTCATTGTTCGTTCAAGGATCGCGGAACAACAATAGCGCTGATCACCTGACGGAGATGCTGATGTTCTGTTATTCATTTTTCATTGTTCGTTCAAGGATCGCGGAACAACAATAGCGCGGATCACCTGACGGAGATGCTGATGTTCTGTTATTCATTTTTCATTGTTCGTTCAAGGATCGCGGAACAACAATAGCGCTGATCATCTGACGGAGATGCTGATGTTCTGTTATTCATTTTTCATTGTTCGTTCAAGGATCGCGGAACAACAATAGCGCGGATCACCTGACGGAGATGCTGATGCCGGTCAACACGTGGGGCAAGACCTTCATCCTGATCAGCACCCCAGACAGGTCGGTGGGCGACATCTACAGGATCGTATCGTCTGAGAACGACACTGTGGTTTCCCTCTACAACAGCTCGTCCTACACTATCAGCAAGGCTGGCAACTTCTTGGTGAGTCAATGGTCCCCTGTCAGAGCTAAATGAGAACCCCCCCCCCTTTTAAGACCCCCCCCAATGAGCGCTTCTGGGGTGATAACGCGAGACAACTCCTGTGTCATCTTGCCGCGAGGTTCCGCCTGTTACCATTGTCTTTTTACTGTATACAATGCACGACTTACACACGAACTGTTACCAAAGCGACAAGCTATTTGGGACCAATGCACGTTTTTTTTCTTCTTTCTCGTGTGATCTTGCCGCGAGGTTCCGCCTGTTACCAGCCGAAAGAAAGAAGGGGCATAACCTCACCACAACCGCCCATTTAAGGCCCTCTTAAGATTTTTATTTTATTTTTTATAAGATTTTCTGTTTATGAGTTCAGTTAATTAACCCCGTATCAAGACTCCCTCCTTTTTAAGACCTGCTTTTCTCAGATTTTTGAAGGTTTTAAAAGTGGGGTTCGTCTGCAACTCAAACTTTTGAAAATGGTCATGTCGACGCGCGACATTATCTTAGGTACAAAGGGTCAAAAATCAGAAAAATATGTCTTGAAAGAAATAAGGCCTAATTTAAAAAAACAACCCAGGCCTTATTTTCCAGAAATTTGATTTGCTTCTTTCAAGCGGAACGCTAGCAACAAAAAGAGTCGCGCTACGAAGGTGTGTGCGTAGTTAGGTGTTATCAGCCACCTGTACTTCTGGCAGAATAACCGAAGTCTTTTACGTGCCAAAGTGGTGATATCACTAAAATTATCTTGAAGATAAATTAGTTCCTTAAAATGCCACCATTGTTTTTTACGAAATAATTTCACACACAACATTCCCGCTGTGTACAGAGAACACTCGGCCTGTTAATGTTAGGTATGTGACCAAGTGGAGGGATGGTCTTGTCCCATGTAACACCCGGGGCTGTTAATGTTAGGTATAAGACCAAGTGGAGGGATGGTCTTGTCCCATGTAACACCCGGGGCTGTTAATGTTAGGTATGTGACCAAGTGGAGGGATGGTCTTGTCCCATGCACTACTAGCCTGGCCACAACTGAGACGGAGAGCCGACATGTTTTCTTCTTCTTCTTGTCGTTCGCTGTTAGATCGTCAGTCCGGACTGCAGGGCGAAACGTGCTGTCCTCTCCAAGTCCTCTTTGGGGCCGTATAGCTTCTTTTGTAGCGCTGTCTCCTCTGGCCAGGTGGTGTCCCTCAGAGCACTGTGGTATGGACAAGCCTGCAGGATGTGCTCTGCTGTCTGATTCTTGCCACACGGACACAGGGCCGGATCTGGGGGGGGGGGGGGTTTCCTGGGGTTCCGGAACCCCCCCCCCCCCCTGGCCATCCAATGTACCTCTCAGAGAAAAATAATGTGGACTTTGGATCCCTGCCTTCAGTTGGAACCCCCCCCCCCCCCTCAAACGAACTTGGTCCGGCCCTGCGGACATAGGGGGGAGGAAACTAGCTTCAGCTTTGTGGCCATATTGATGGTTTAGTCTGTTATGTCCAGTGCGGACGAAGGAGTGTGCCTTCAGTCAATTGACTGGTTCAACACACAGGAACTTGTATCAAAGCGCTGGTCGATTGGAGTATCCTACTTCTTTATTCTGACTGTAGTATTACTACTGCTATATTCACTTGTCAGTAAGATATCATTTGATTTAGAATTCTGTACAGAATAATTTATTCACGAATGCTTTTGTGACTGAGGCGCTTAGAACTGTTTTAGAATGTGCGCAATATAAATATCCGCATTTTTATGATTATACATTGTACTTCAAACGACCGGCGCTTTTTGATACAAACTCTTGTGGTTCCACAGGAACTAGACATCCCTACAGGACACTACCAGACTCTGATCTCAGACAAACCTGTCAGCGTGAACCTGTTTGCCAAGACTTGGCGAGGCCCCAACGACGGTGCCAACTTTGGTGACCCTGCCATGTCCATCATTATCCCCAAGGCCCAGTACGCCGCTGACTACACCTGGTCTTCCGTCAGGGATCCAAAAGGCAACGAGTTCAACAACAAGGTCTCTGTGGTCATCGCAAAGAGCAAGGTGGGGGGACTACAGCTGGACGGAGACAGGAACATCGAGTGGATAGAACAAAAGGTGAGCTTAGCTGCTGGGACAGATTGGAGGTAGGGGAGGGGTATGGGGGGGAGGGGGGTAGGATTGTTGGTTGGTTAATTGGTTGGTTGTTTGATTTTTTAATGTGTGTTTTTTCGGTCTCAAAAACCCAGCTGGGTCATCCGTGACCGATTCGGTATCGAACTTATTCTGTGTTTTGTTCTCGACCAGCCTTATAAAAGTATTCACATTTATGGCGTATCATAGTAACAGGTCGAAGGTTCAATCCAACTCGGATTATTATTTTGACAGTCAATAATTTACATTTCTTGCAAAAAGTTAAAAATATTGTCCGGGGTGAGTAGGGGGGCGGGGGTAGTGTAGGCAACACCAAATATAAAATCTACAACATAGTTTGCAACAGCACTTTGGTAAAAGGATACACAAAATCAAGAATGTTAAGTAATTTGAACGTTTAGTTTATGGAAAAAACAACATTACAAACACATGACTTTTGTCATAAATTAAATGTTCTAATACATCACCATTCTTGTTGTTTTTTTATTCTGAATTCTTGAACGTTGAAACAGTCTATCAAATTAAAACAGCCAAAACACTCGACCCAATCAATGACCACTGTTTTCTGTTGCAGGATGTGCTTGGTTCCCCCATTCTTGTTGTTTTTCTATTCCGAATTTTGGAACTTTGGCAGTCAATTTGTTGTTGGATTCCTTTGGTAAAAGGCAAAATTAAGGAGACACAAATCAAAAGAGCAAAACGCTAGACCCAGTCAATAACCACTGCTTTTTGATGCAGGATGTGCTTGGTTCCCCCATTCTTGTTGTTTTTCTATTCCGAATTTTGGAACTTTGGCAGTCAATTTGTTGTTGGATTACATTTGTAAAAGGCAAAGGAGACACAAATCAAAACAGACAAAACGCTAGACCCAGTCAATGAAAACTGCTTTTTGATGCAGGATGTGCTTGGTTCCCCCATTCTTGTTTTTTTTTTTATTCCGAATTTTTCAATGTTGGCAGTCCAGCTGTTTTTGGATTCCTTTGGTTAAAGGCAAAGGAAACACAAGTCAAAACAGCCAAAACGCTAGACCCAGCCAATGCATGACCACTTTGTTTTGTCGCAGGATGTGCTTGGTTCCCCCATTCTTGTATTTTTAAAAATTCCAAATTTTGGAACTTCGGCAGTCAATCTGTTTTTGAATTCCTTTGGTAAAAGGCAACGGAGACACACATCAAAACAACCAAAACACTCAACCCAGTCAATGAATGACCACTTGTTTTTTTCTTGCAGGATGTGCTTGGTTTCTCCATTTCTTTTTTCTTCTTTTTTTATTCCGAATTTTGGAACGTTGGCACTCCTATCTGTTTTTGATTTCCTTCGGTAAAAGGCGAATGAGACACAAATCAAAACTGACAAAACGCTATAGACCCATTGAATGCATGACCACTGTTTTCCGTTGCAGGATGTGCTTGGTTTCCCCATTTCTTTTTTCTTCTTTTTTCTTATTCCGAATTTTGGAACGTTGGCACTCCTATCTGTTTTTGGTTTCCTTATGTAAAAGACGACCACTTGTTTTCTGTTGCAGGGTGTGCTTGGTTCCCCCATTCTTGTTTTTTATATTTAGTCAAGTTTTGACTAAATATTTTAACATCGAGGGGGAATCGAAACGAGGGTCGTGGTGTATGTGTGTGTGTGTGTGTGTATGTGTGTGTGTGCGTGCGTGTAGAGCGATTCAGACCAAACTACTGGACCGATCTTTATGAAATTTGACATGAGAGTTCCTGGGATTGATATCCCCATACGTTTTTTTAATTTTTTTGATAAATGTCTTTGATGACGTCATATCCGGCTTTTCGTGAAAGTTGAGGCGGCACTGTCACGCCCTCATTTTTCAACCAAATTGGTTGAAATTTTGGTCAAGTAATCTTCGACGAAGCCCGGGGTTCGGTATTGCATTTCAGCTTGGTGGCTTAAAAATTAATTAATGACTTTGGTCATTAAAAATCGGAAAATTGTAAAAAAAAATAAAAATTTATAAAACGATCCAAATTTACGTTTATCTTATTCTCCATCATTTGCTGATTCCAAAAACATATAAATATGTTATATTCGGATTAAAAACAAGCTCTGAAAATTAAATATATAAAAATTATTATCAAATTTTTTTTTTCGAAATCAATTTAAAAACACTTTCATCTTATTCCTTGTCGGTTCCTGATTCCAAAAATATATAGATATGATATGTTTGGATTAAAAACACGCTCAGAAAGTTAAAACGAAGAGAGGTACAGAAAAGCGTGCTATGCAGCATAGCGTAACGTAACCACTACCCCGCTCGCGCGCTCTTCTTGTCAATTTCACTGCCTATGCCGTGAGCGGTGGACCACGAGTATACGGTCTTGCTGCGTTGCATTGCGTTCAGTTTCATTCTGTGAGTTCGACAGCTACTTGACTAAATATTGTATTTTCGCCTTACGCGACTTGTTTTTTATTCCGATGTTTGGAACGTTGGCAGTCTACTTTTGTGTGGATTCCTTTGGTAAAAGGCAGAGGACATTGACAAAACGCGTTACCCAGTCAATGACCAATGTTTTCCTTTGCAGGAAGTGCTTGGTTCCCCCGACATGGTGCACCTGTGGGTCAACGTGACCCACGGCTCGCACACCCTCCTCCACGATGACCCCACCGTCACCTTCATGGCGCTCGTCTCGGGGACGTACAAGGTCAACTCCTACGCCTACCTGGCCGGCCTGCGTCTGGCTGACATCAACGTTGATGTGAGCATAACAATACCAATTCCAATACCAATAACAATACCAATGCCAATGACAATGACAATACCAATGACAATAACTTCACTGGCTTCCTGTCAGTATTAGGTATAAAGCTGCCTGCTTCTGCTACAATATCATCTCTGAATCGGCACCTGCCTATCTTTCGGAACTGGTCTCCCTCTACACTCCCTCTCGAACCCTTCGTTCTTCTGATGATGCTCGACTTCTCCGTCAAGGTCGCTTTAAACGCAAGGCTCATGGCTTCCGCACGTTTTCGTATTATGGCCCTCAGTTATGGAATTCACTCCCCTTTCAATTACGTCACTCTCCATCCATTTCATCTTTTAAGTCCGATTTGAAAACTCACTTGTTCCAACAACATTACGGATAGTTCCTCAGCATAGAGTCTGGGGATGTGATATGTGCATGATGTGTTGTTTGAATCTGACAGTGATTGTATGAATTTTGTATACATGTATAATTGTTGTCACGCGCTTTGAACTTCTGATAAGGCGCTTTATAAATGCCCGTTATTATTATATTATAATACCAAAAACACTACCAATACCAATACCAATGCCAATACCAATACCAATACCAATAACTATAACAACACTTTATTGTCTATTTACATGAATGCATAAAGCATGCTTTAAATGATATACAATACCGCTGCATGCGCAGCCTGGCAGTGGCTTTGTGACGTAGATGAGATCTTAACAATACCAATACCAATAATAATACCAATACCAATACCGATACCAATAACAATAGCACGACTTTATTGTCCATTAAAATGAATACATAAAGCATGCTTAAATGATATACAATACCGCTACATCTAGAGCCTGGCAGTGGCTTTGTGACGTAGATGTGAGCATAACAATACCAATACCAATACCAATACCAACCATTTATTGTCCATTAAAATGAATACATTCAAATGTAAAATTGTCACAACGATTGACATTGTCATGAGAATTATGAGGACATTCAAAAAGACAGAAAAAACATTATCTAGCATGCATTAATGGTATACGATACAGATACATCTGTTGTTTTAGTGTGGAAATATGTCTGTACTGAAGATGGCAATGCATACATCATAGATGCAAACAAGTATATGTGGACTGTACTGGAGTCTGTAGTCTTTTGCCTAGACTGGAGACACACAGACTCGTTGCATTTGTAACCTTGTGCAAGAAATAATCAATCCATATTTTCAGAAAAAAAGAAATCTGTTATCCAGACTTTCATTTTTTCCGATGTACACTTGTTTCACGTGTTTGTGTGTGCTTTGCTCATGGTACATTTGTATAATTATACAGGTTTCATCCTAGCTGATGTCTCATATGGGATTAAATCTATGTCTCGACAGTAGGGAATGATATGAATGACGTCTCTCTCGGCAAAGTGACGACTTTCATATTTTGACGTAGCCTACTGTCTTGACATGGATAAAATGCACAGCAGCCATACCAGCTGTGATGTAACCTTGACGTTAAATACAGGAATGCTCCAAAACTAAACCGGACATGGGTGACATCGTTGATAATGACTGTGACGGCAATGTGGACGAAGAGAAACTGAATGGCATTGGTGAGTGTCTTACTATTTATGGCTTTTTTCTCTTTTTTCTTTCGAATTAGAGCTCATTTTGAAGACAAGAAAGAGGAAATTAAAATCAGAATAAAATGAACATTACCCCATGCAACATTCCCACTTTTAAACATGTCAATCTGCAAATTTATATTTAAAAAACAAAACAAAATATGAAACCCCTACGTACCTCCCCTTCGCAAACACGCACACAGCAGATTTGTCGCGAATTATGTTAGATTATGTAATTTATTTACTAAGGCCAAAAAAAAAAAAATAGGTGTGGTTACGGTAACATAGCCAAAAAATATAGGGTAGGAAGGTAGGCAATCACTTTTTTTTTTGGTTTACTTTTTTTTTTCTAATGTGTACAAATTAAACCTACTTGACAGGGAAATAAGTGTGCGACTCGGGCGCTATCGCTTTCATTGCGTTTTCTGCACTCGTTTTCTTGTGTTTTTTAAAAAATTTTGACAAATGTAATAAAAAGTTATAGGGTCGGCCCCTAAAAATAGGGTAGGTCGGGTTACCGTAACCACACCTATTTTTTTTTTAGGCCTAACTGTCCTTTGAAAAAGAGCAACAATAAAAACTAAATTGGAGATCAATGTGTTTAGATGAAGTAGCACGAATTTTACAGTGATATCCAACAAAATAGCATCCGTAATGCTTATCATTTCCAGATGATGACGGTGATGGTGAAATTGACGAGGATTTAGCCGGCGACTCTCGAGGTAAGCAAAACAGTGTATACACTCAGGTCGCTTGATAACGTCAAAACATGCCCACAGACGCCGTAAAAGCAGAAACAATGGTGGCAGGGTAAAGTGAAAATTGTTGAAGTTTTTTCCAAACGATATGCCTGCATCATCATTATTTTGACGAAAATCGGCCAAAGAGAATTAATAGACGATTTTCGAAAATAACTCTGTCAGGACTTTCAGCTGACTATTCGAGTAAGAGCCCCTCTTAAATGTCCTATTCTGTCTGTCCATCTGTCTGTCTGTCTGTCTGTCTGTCTATCTGTCTGTCTGTCTGTCTGTCTGTCTCTCTCTCTCTCTCTCTCTCTCTCTCTCTCTCTCTCTCTCTCTCTTCAACTATTACTAACTGTACAATAAATTCCAGGTACGTATACCTGCGAGGTGACAGGCGACCCCCATCTGTTGACGTTCAACGGCAAACGGTCCTCTGTGCCCATTCCCTGTGTCCTGTACCGCGTGGCTACACTGCGTGTCAACGATTGGGACAAATCCGGGTAAGTCCACGTAAGCCAGAGGCGGACTCAGGGGTGAGTGTGTGTGTGTGTGTGTGTGTGTGTGTGTGTGTGTGGGGGGGGGTGTCCACAGGGTGCACGTGCACCCTTTTTCTTGGGAATTTGGATGATTGGTTATGTGGCAATTTGTAAGATCAGATGGCAACAGAAAGCACAATTTTGCTTCTTCGGAAACAAAATGTTACACTTTTGAATTGTAAGTCGACGGGCGCAGTGGCTTAGTGGTTAAGACGTCGGCTTCCTAATCGGAAGGTCGTGAGTTCAAATCCCGGCCGTAGCCGCCTGGTGGGTTAAAGGTGGAGATTTTCCCGGTCAACTTATGTGCAGACCTGCTAGTGCCTTATCCCCCTTCGTGTGTACATGCAAGCACAAGACAAATGTGCACGGACAAGATCCTGTAATCCATGTCAGAGTTCGGTGGGTTATAGAACACGAAGATACCCAGCATGCTTCCCCCGAAATCGGCGTATGTTGCCAGAATGGCGGGTTAAAAACGGCCATACACGTGAATACCCACTTGTGCAAAAACGTGTGTGAACGTGGGAGTTTCAGCCCATGAAGGAAGAAGAAGAAGAAGAAGAAGAAGAAGTGCACCGCCCCGAACCGTAAATCGTAATTTTGTTCCTCGCATTTAAAAAAAAGGTATACAATTTGGCGTGACAGGGAGCTAGAAACGTAACACATGAACATAATTATTACGACGAAATGGGAATTAATAGTTAAAAAGATATAATTATAAATAAAATGCCACTACGTTGAGCAGACTCAAAATAGCGTTCAGTTTCCACCGCTCACACATTGGGACAAACACGGGCACCCTTCTTACAATGCACTTTAAGAGAGAGAACCATTCTGTCGGTAATATTGGATGCGTTGTAATTGGAAAGAGTCTGTTGTACGTTCGACCGGAAAAAAGAAGGCAGAGAATGAATGGAAACTACAAGTTTTGGTCAGGTAAGTAGGCAGTGAACGTTCTCTTCAATATTATTTTATATTTTTGATTCATTGTCAATGGAACCCCATTTGTAAGACCTCATAAACATCTGGGAACATCAGGTATTAAAAGGAAGGAGAGAGAGAGAGAGAGAGGGAGGGAGAGAGAGAGAGAGAGAGAGAGAGAGAGAGAGAGAGAGAGAGAGGAAGAGAGAGAGAAAGAGAGAGGGAGAGAGAGAGAGAGAGAGAGAGAGAGAGAGGGAGGGAGAGAGAGAGGAAGAGAGAGAGAGGTTATATGAACAGAATATTGGAGAAATTAGGGTCCTAAAACTGAGGGAGTCTTCAATCGGGGGGTCTTGAAAAAAGGGGGGGGGGGGGGTCCACTGTACGAAATACATCAACGGATGATAAGTCGCGTAAGCATGTGCCTTTCTTGTAAACAAGGAGCAAATACATTTTCTTTTTGAATGGTGGTAAAGTTACAGGGGTTATGAACAGAAAATCTGACAATCAGGATCCTAAAAGGGAGGGAATCTAGTGGTCTTTAAAAGGGGGGGGGGGGGGAATCCACCGTAATACACCAACGAATGGTAAGTCGCTTAAGCATGTGCTTTTCTTGTTAACATCGAGCAAATACAATTGTTTCGTGTTTTGTGTTCCCGAGGAGGACCCTAGGGTCGAGACGTGGAACATTGTGATTGGTGTCATCTTCGCGGTTAACACGTGAGTACAGTATTGTTTGGTATTTTTCATTATCGAGCAAATACTCTAAAAACAAACTTCCCTCTCTGATGAACATGTCCAGGACTCCAACGTTCAACAAGTCTGTCATCGAGGTGGACGTTCTGGCCAGAAACGGGGAGCTGTCCATCAGAGGTCAATACTTCGTCTCTCTCGTCACGGTCAAGATCACCTTCATCAAGGTCAACGAAGATGGGACTGAGCTCCGCGAAGCGCAGGGCGTCTTCACAACCGGCCACGATCAAATACGTGCCCATCGCACTGTACGTGTGTCACTTTTTCGTTATTTACGGTGAAGCCATCAGCTTGCTTCCAATGTTGAAAGCCACTGAGGTATATACAGCTCAGTGATCGAGCAGTGTTTGCCCCAGATTCAAGCAGATCAGCTCTTAATCAGCCGATAAAAAACCACTATTTAGTTCTTTTCAAACTGAGGCATGTCTTCTTCTGTCTGTACGTCTGTCCATCTCTCTCTCTCTCTCTCTCTCTCTCTCTCTCTCTCTCTCTCTCTCTCTCTCTCTCTCTCTCTCTCTCTCTCGCCCTCTCTCTCTCTCTCTCTCTCTCTCTCTCTCTCTCTCTCTCGCTCTCCCCCCCTCTCTCTCTCTCTCTCTCTCTCTTCTTTCCTCTGCACTATTTTTCACTACAAATTGATCCGCAATTAGCTTTATGAGAAAAAAAAGTGTATGAAGTCATTGTCAATGTGTACAGTATCCCCCTGTAAGCTATTCTGCAGCAATGTTTTTTTATTTTTTTTATTGTTATGAGTTTAATATAGTATGTTGCAGTATCTGGAACATTTCATGCAGTTATCTGATCTTATATCATCTGTAGACCGAATAATTATGTTGATCCCAAAAGCTAAGACATATATATATATATATATACAAATATCTGATCCGTTTCAATGCTTGCTATTCTCTCAGGTGCCAGGAGACAGGTTCCGCATAACCCTCACTTACTCTATTACACAGTCATGTCGTATGCATTTAGAGCGCTTTCTTCCCTTTGTTTATCAGATCACAAAAGAGTTAACAAAAGAGTTAACAAAAGAGTTAAGAAATAAGGAACAACCAAGAAAAGCAAATAGCCAAACAACAGGTGCACCTGAACTAACTTAGCATGCACACATACTCACGCAATTTCGTGTTTCACACGTCCGATCTACGGTTGTACTTTGTTATTGCCTTGTTCATGTTCGAATTCAATGTAATCTACTTTTACCTGATTACAAACTGCCAAAATAAACTTCTCCAGGATAACATCGCACCAGCCTGGACCGAGCAACGTGACGCGAAATTGCCATCCAGAATTTCGGCGACATATGACGCCCCCACCAATATGGCCGAGCTGTCCATAGATGGCGACGCAACTCCCAAGATTAACTTCCGGCCTGTCAACCGGTCCGAGGGCATTCCTCAGTCCCGGCGCCCTGGAGTCACTGTCGAGGTAAGGTGGAAGGGCAGAGTGCGGGGGGGTGGGGGGTGGGGGCGCCGGGGTTGACGGGGGGGGGGGAGGGGGGTTGCACAGTTGATAGAAAAAAATGGCCGATGCACACAAAAGTGCTCATTTCAAAATAAAATGAAAGCGTGCACAAATACACTAAGTCTTGTTGAAAAAATTATTCTTTTCCATTTCAATTGATTTTTTTTTGTTTTCAAAACGAAAATAAAGTTGTGTACTAGAACGAAGAATGCAGTAGTGCAGTGGAATTTTTCTGAGGAATGAGTTTTCTAACTGTCACCTATGTTAATCTGCGAAATTAATACATTCAACGAAAAATCACCACTCTGCGCATGAAGCAGCCAGGCTGTTAATTTTTGGTAAGTGTCTCAGCGGCAGAATGGTTTTGTTCCACACACACGGGCGGGGATGTAGCTCAGTCGGTAGCGCGCTGGATTTGTATCCAGTTGGCCGCTGTCAGCGTGAGTTCGTCCCCACGTTCGGCGAGAGATTTATTTCTCAGAGTCAACTTTGTGTGCAGACTCTCCTCGGTGTCCGAACACCCCCGTGTGTACACGCAAGCACAAGACCAAGTGCGCACGAAAAAGATCCTGTAATCCATGTCAGAGTTCGGTGGGTTATAGAAACACGAAAATACCCAGCATGCTTCCTCCGAAAACGGCGTATGGCTGCCTAAATGGCGGGGTAAAAAACGGTCATACACGTAAAATTCCACTCGTGCAAAAAACACGAGTGTACGAGGGAGTTTCAGCCCACGAACGCAGAAGAAGAAGAAGAAGTTCCACACACACACACATACACATAAAAGCCTGGACGGGTCTGTGATACCTAAGGTATCCAAAAAGAGTCGTTATAGACAGGTTGTCCTTGCACATACAATATAAATCACTCTTACAATGTGATTAACTTTTCCCATGTCAATCACTATTAGAATGCCAATCACTATTACAATGCCTATCACTATTTTAATTCAGTCACTAATGCAATGTCACTATTACAACATCAATCACTATTACAATGTCACTATTACAATGTCAATAACTATTACAAAGTCAGTCACTGTTTCATGTCCATCGCTATAACAGTGCCAGTCACTATTACAATGTCAGTCACTATTTCATTATGCCAATCACTATTACAATGCATATCACTATTTTATTGCAATCACTATTTCAACGTCACCATTACAATGTCAATCACTATTACGATGTCAATCACTATTACAATGTCACTATTACAATGTCAATATCTATCACAATGTCAATATCTATTACAATGTCAATATCTATTTCAATGTCACTATTACAATGTCAATATATATTACAATGTCACTATTACAATGTCAATGACTATTACAATGTCAATCACTGTTTTATATCCATCACTATAACAGTGCCAGTCACTATTACAATGACAATAACTATTATTTTTTAATTTTTATTATGGGGAGCTTATATAGCGCGAACCACAACTGTGCTCTCCGCGCTTTACATATTAATTTCTGCCGTTTGAAATGGATTTTTTTACAGACAGACAGACAAACAGACATTGTTTACACACAATATATAACGCATTCACATCGACCAGCAAACTTCAAGCCTATTAGGCGAACATTCACCTTTCACGGCCTATTATTCCAAGTCAAACGGGTATTTGGTGGACATTTTTATCTATGCCTATACAATTTTGCCAGGAAAGACCCTTTTGTCAATCGTGGGATCTTTAACGTGCACACCCCAATGTAGTGTACACGAAGGGACCTCGGTTTTTCGTCTCATCCGAAAGACTAGCACTTGAACCCACCACCTAGGTTAGGAAAGGGGGGAGAAAATTGCGGCCTGACCCAGGGTCGAACACGCAACCTCTCGCTTCCGAGCGCAAGTGCGTTACCACTCGGCCACCCGATAACAATCACTGTTACAATTAATGTCAATACAATTTCAGGTTGGGGGTGACCGTATCGCGGACACAGCTGCCGAGTTCCCCAATACCCTGTGTTCTACAGTGGAGGACGAAGTGTCACCTGGACAACGAGCCGTGACCGTTGGACTGACCGAGAACGTTGCCGGGCTCTACTCTGTTCTGAAACAGAACACAAAACAACAACTGTAAGTGTGTGTGTGTGTGTGTGTGTGTATGTGTGTGTGTATGTGTGTGTGTGTGTGTGTGTGTGTGGGTGTGTGTGTGCATGTGTGTGTGTGTGTGTGTGTGTACCCCCGTTTCCACAGGTTTGGTTGCCTAAATCACCATAAGGCAACCATCCACACGTGGATGGCAACCTAAACTCTGGATGACAACCTAATTGTGTGGATGGTCGCTTCATTTAACACCGTTAAATTGACTTTTTTGACGGAAAGAATGTCATAACAATGTTCAAAATGACATTCTTTCCGTCCTCTATAGGCGACGAAATAGGTCAAATTTTGTGCATTTTTTAGTGCAAAATTCTTCGATGCCGGAGCGAGTACTGCACCCAGTGCTGTTGTAGTGCAAGTGCACTAGAAAGGCACTACACCCAGTGCCGCCTCTTAGGTAACCATCCACACTTTAGGTACGTGTGTGTGTGTGTGTGTGTGTGTTTGTGTTTCTGCGTGCGTTCGTACGTCCGCGCGTGCATGCGAGTGTGCTTGCGTGCCTGAGTGCGTTTGTGAGTGTGTGAGCGTATACATAATCTCGCACAATCAATACCTAGAACTGAACCAAATCAAACATGTTTCGACTTGCAGCGAGGAGGAGTACCTGATGTGCGCCCATGTCAAAGGGTACTACGATGACTGCTCCAACAAGACTTCCGCTCTTACCCAGTGCTCTCCCTTGCTGGCAAAACCAGTCTTGGTTGATTGCCTCAACACCAATGCAGAGGTCAAGGCCTTCGGAGCTTTTGCGCAATGTCTCAACTTCGTCTGCCAGAGAGACGCGACGGACTGCGTGGCACTGAGGGGGTACTCTGAGAAATGTCAGGCCGTGTCCTCGTTCATCAATCTCGATTGTTAATCGGTTGCGGATAGAGTTGAGAAGCACAAGGATACGGAAGTGAAGTTTAAATTCAGGACAGGAGCACACATGCAGACACATTACAGGCAGAGACACGTACAGTGCAGTCAGAAACATATAGACTGACTGACAGACAGACAGACAGACAAAGACAAACATACAGACAGACAGACATAGACAAACATACAGACTCGCCCCCCCC
>NW_027126980.1:0-1000 GCF_037325665.1 Littorina saxatilis | reverse complement strand
ACACACACACACACACACACACACACACACACACACACACAGGTAAAATACAAAGAGAAAAGATGCATGACGCACCATCAAAACCTATTTTTCTTCCTTTCCCATTCCCAATCATCCCACCCTCACCCCTCCTCCCCCCACCACACCCAGTATCCTCATGAGTGAAATTGGAAAATGTACCTTTGCCGATGGCGATGTCACGTGACGAGGATAGTTGAAGAAAATCCGGAAAGGGTAATCGATACCTTGAAGCGTTTAAGAGAAGAGTCCAAAGGAAACTTTCTTCGCCTGGCCAAGATTTAGCGATATCCCAGTTTTCTTTTTCGTTGTTTTTATTTTTTTTCCCGTGTCTTTTTCGATAGGACACGAACCCATTTTCTATTCCATTTGCATTGCAACTTTCTCCGCCCTCAGAACAATGCGTTGCGATTTGGGCGTCTTCTCTTTTGCATTTCTTTTAGGTCTTTTCGGGTTTGTACTGTCTTTTTGTTGAGACAACTTGTATGCACCCTCCCCCCCTCCCTCACTCACTCTCTCTCTACCCCTTTCTCCACCATCCTCCCAGTCTCTCCTCCTCATCTCCGTTCCCATGGCATCTGTGTCTATCCGTCTGTCCGTCTCTCTCCATTATATAGGAGTGTTGATATGTATCTACTTTTTGGCTCACGTAAGTGTAGCCTATGCGATCGTAACTTTGTCTGTCTGTGCGTGCGTGCGTGCGTGCGTATGTGCGTATGTGCGTGCGTGCGTGCGTGTGTATGTCTGTGGTAGAAACTCTAACATTTGAAGACGTCACATTACATTGACGTCACATTATGACGTCACGCGAAGGAAGTACTGAAAGTCTCGGTCATTATTATTTTGAGCGGGCCGAGACTAGTTGGCAGTCGTGTCCCTGTAAGTAGGCTACATGCAGACAGACAGATCTAGATCTAGTGTCTCGCTTTCTTGCACAGTTTCACCTATGCTCTTTCTGTGTGTGTGTGTGTGTGTGTGTGTG
>NW_027126979.1:93617-113344 GCF_037325665.1 Littorina saxatilis | reverse complement strand
ATTATATCATAGTACTATTTCGACGCAGTTTTAAGATGATACTGGTATATTATTAGTTATCGTTAGATTTGACTGCGATATCCAGATTTATCATTGCCAATGTCGAGAAAGCTAAAGTCATATCAGATCGAGGCGTGAGCCGAGATCTGATACGATTGAGGCTTTTGAGACATTGGCACTGATAAATCTGGATATCGCAGTCAAATCTAACGATAACGATTTTATCGCATTCCATTTCGGAAGAAGAACCCATTAACCCCAGTCTAAGAATCGGTCAAGCGCAAGGGAGGCTAGTGCCATGTTGCTAATGTTGGATTGTCTGTTCCTGCTTTCGCAACTTTGCTGCTATAACTTTCATTTTTCAAATACTCTTTCGTTTTCTAAGACGTAAATAAGGCATCTAAAAGAACAAAGAAAAGAAAAATAGTGTGTAGACAGATCACACAAAAAAGGTTCAGTGGAGGAACACGGAACAGCCTTCGCGGTTACTTGCAGTCTTTTAGACTTCAAAGGCTTTAATTTGGCAATTCTAAACGATGGCAGGAACTGAAGTGCCCCGGACTGTATCAGTGAAGTCCTCTGGCTCATTTTCTGTGTGAAGACAGCTTCCAGTTCGTAGTCGTTATCGACGGACTGCAGTGTTGATAATGTTGTCGAATCGCCAACTGCAGACGACACAATATTCCAAGACAACGTTCAAAGATGGCGTCTTCCGATATCCTACGTGACTGTTTTGAAGCTGTTGAGGTGTTTGTGTGGATTTTGCGTGGCTACGACAAAGAGAGATGGGGCAGTGATTCATGCTGGAGCAAAACGTTTAAATCGGCTGCTCATGTCCAGCCTTTTCGTGAGTAATGAGCGCTGATACCCTGCAAGAGAACTCGCTTCTTGCTCCAAAGTTCAGTTTGTTTACGGCTGTTCCAATCGCCTCCCTCGGTAAGATTAAAACATACCATTCTACTACTTCTCTGTTAAAGGTGGGTGGAAAAAGTGTGTATTTATTCATTACACAGCTTAAACTTGCTGATGCAATTACTTTCCTTTTATAAAATTGCGCTTTAAAAGAATGGGAGACTTGTGTTTCCTTCAAGTTATATTTTTTCATCAAAATTACAATTGCAAAAATACTTCCTGCGCGATATCAAATTCACTAGGAACTTCCTCTGCGATATCAATTGATATACAGTTCCTAGTTGACCAATGACAACAGGTGTTTTTGTCATGTGATCAGTAAAAATGCGATAAAGTAAAACAATGTATCTGCATCCTTATATGCGCACACAGGTGTGTGTACGAACATGTGATTATAACACTAATATCTGCATGAATATCTCTGTACTTTTACACCGAACTATGCAAATGTTCCATCTCAACCTCTAACGGTGGGAACAATTCAAGCTGTTTTCTGTCAACCTCTAAGGCAAACTCGATTCAAGTTGTATCGATCAAAAGAAAATATGCGCAACACTGTGCCATCGATCAAGTCTAAGCATGCACTGTTGAAAACTCCTTCCGTGTTCGCTGACATTTTGCCAAAATGTTTCAATCTTCGACAATCAAGGCATTACAACCTTAGACCAGGAAGAACTTGACGAAAAAAAATTACTGAATACGCACACAGACACAGATGTACACACACACACACACACACACACACACACACACACACACACACACACACACACACACACATACACACACACACACACAAACACACATACACACACACACACACATACACACACACGCACACACACGCGCACACAGTGACACACACACACACACACACACACACACACACACACAAGCACAAACACACAGTTCAGCTCAGCACATAGTGTCGTCACTTCAGAGCACCAGGAACAAAAAATCCACATGAATAGTCGTTTCAGAAATGCATGCAACAAAGCAAACACTTTGAAATCAAAGAATAAGGAAGAAGATTCGCGTACCCGGATGTTTAATAGAGGTAATATTTTCAAAGGAATAACGACAGTTTTGAATGGATAATGTTGTTACCTTACTGTGTTAGCTATGATATGTCAAGTGTGCAGCCTTCGTTTCTTAAAACCAGCTATGGGCTGCTAAAAGTCATACTGTTCACAGGCTGCGAGTTTTCAAACGTTGAAGTTCCGCAATGAAAAAGGTGGTATGATTGTTGAAGTGGATTACTTTGGTATTGACAGAGACGAGTCAACATGTGGTTGATCCTTTTCTTCTGGGTTCTTCAAGTGTGTTCGTTGGCTGGTAAGTATGTGTGCTTAGGTCAGCAAGAATGCTTGTGATAAAGACACAGACACACATACACACACACCCACACACACACACATACACACACACACACGCACACACACACACACACATACACACACACCACAGCCATTCACAAGCACACACACACACACACACACACACACACAAACACACACACACACACACACGTATTCACACACACACACACACCCACACACACACACACACACATACCCACACACCCACACACCCCCCCACACACACACCCACACACACACACACACACACACACACACACACACACACACACACACACACACACACACGCACGCGAGCGCATTCAGGTTACTCTTAATATCAGTCTTCTGTTATACATTCAAATTGACTAATTTTAAAAATCAGGTTTTACATAACAACACACACCAGGTAACCAACGTTATACATTTTTTCCTCTTTTACATTATGTGACGTTTTGACTAAATGTTTTAACATAGGCGGGGAATTGAGACGAGGGTAGTGGTGTATGTGTGTGTCTGTGTGTGTGTGTACTTGTGTAGAGCGATTCAGAGAAAACTATTGGACCGATCTTCATAAAACTTCACATGAAAGTTCAAGGTATGATATCCCCACACGTTTTTTCTCATTTGTTCAATAAATGTCTTTGATGATGTCATATCCGGCATTTTGTGAAAGTTGTGTGTGTGGGTGTGTGTATGTCTGTGTCTGTGTGTCTGTTTGTATGTATGTGTGTTATGTTTGTTCGCTTGATGCCTGTGTACTTGTCTGTCTGTCTGTATGTATGTTTGCATGTAACGCATTATGCAAATCTAGAGACATTCGTGAACATGATATGAGTTGATTTCTACCTATTTGGTTGCCGGTGTAACACGAAATTTTTACTCCACGAAACATTTACTCCGGAGTAAATATTTCGTACGAAATTCTTACTCCGAGTACACTTTTCGTACGAGAAAAGAACTCCCCAAGGCACGAAAAAATTACTCCCTCCACGAAATTTTTACTCCCCATTTTTTTTACTTCCAGTAAAAATCTCGTACGCAAAAATGGGATGCGGGCTAAGGGATAATGCCAATAAGTGATCTCGCGCACACGAATGTCGCGCTACCATCCTTCCACGCCTTCCACCACCAAGACTAACAGGGGACAAGGGAGTAAAAATGTCGTACACCTGGCATGGGAAGTTAAATTGCTCGTGTTGGGGTGAAGTAATTTATTCGTTATTTATTCGTCAGGGGAGTAACATTTTTGTACGAAATGTTTACTCGGAACTCACCTGTCTTGGGGAGTAATTTTCTCGTGCAATGGGGGAGTGCTTTTTTCGTAAAGGGAGTAAGTTTTTCGTACGAAATGTTTACTCCGGAGTAAAAATATCGTGGGAGTAATTTTCTCGTGTTACACCGGTTGAATACCAAAACAAATACCAACCCGGGAGTTGAAATCTCGTTACGAAATGTTTACTTCGAGTACAACTGTCATACGAGCAAATAACTCAGCAAGGAACGATACTCTCACCACGATATTTTCACTCCAAACATCTGTAAGTAATTCAAGTACACTTTGCGTAACTAAAACAAAATTACTCCGGAATACAAGATGTGTGGAGTACTTTCCTCTAGTTTGACGAACACAAAAAACTACTCCCAACACGAAAAATGTTACTCGACAAACATGTTACTGTCAGAATATGTGACTCCACATGTTGTTCTTGGAATAGGTAAACAATTGTTTGTTTGTTTGGGTGTTTGGTTATTTGCTCGATCTATTATTTCCCAAGTAATTGTATGATCTGTTATGTTGTGCTTGTGTGTTTGTATTGTGTGTTTGTCTGCTTGTTTTAAAGAAGAATGAGGTCGTGACGCTGCCGCCTGAACTATTTAAAAAAAAAAACACCGGATCATCACATAACACAAAACAGCTTATTACATGTAGTCAATACTTCAGTACTTCAGACAAAAAAAAACAGACACATGCAGAGTTTGAACAATAGAAAAAAACAACTCTTTGAAATACAAAAAACAAGGAATTAGATTCAAGTGTCAAGGTGTTTTAGAGAGGACATTTCTTTCAAGGAATAAGGAAAACTGTGTGAATGGATAGAATTCCCTTGTTGGCTTAGAGGTCAGCTCTCTGGCATGCATACACGTAGCAATGGATTAATCACAGTCAATCACCGTGTAACAAATATTGTGATGTTTAAAACTGCGAAGTACGGTGGTGAGGAAAGTGTTTTTTGTTGTTTTAAAAGTTCAGTACTTTAGTTTTGTTTGAGAAGTGTCAACATGAGGTTGGTCTCTCTCTGTTGTGTTCTTATAGGGTGTTTATCACTTGGTAAGTAGTTGTGTTATAGTGCAACATGAATGCTTCTGACAAGCTGACACACACCACACACACACACACACACACACACACACACACACACACACACACACGCACATACACACACATATAAACACACATACACACACACATACGCATACACACACACACACACACACACACACACACACACACACACACACACACACAAACACGTGCGTTCACACACGCAAACGCACCCTTACCCACGCAAACATTTGTATTGGCTGATCTAAACATAACAACAATTCACGAACAAACTTCTCGGTGCACCATCGACTTCACAGAAAACAATGGATTGTTTTCATGTTCTAACCACAAACATTATGTAAAGGTGTTCGCGGATGCTCACAATTTTGAAAGGGATATAGAGTATAGCCTACTATATTTTCTCAAAAAGGTTAAGTAATACTGATTTGGTAGGTATGCTAGCTCTTCTATACAGAGTATAACCTGTGACTTTAGGAATTGTCATTTCTTTGCAGTGCAACCCTACAACTTCACAGACTGTATCAACAATAGCTTGAACATATTTGTGGATGGAAAAACGAGAATCAGATGCACAGGACTGGCGGAATCACAGGACATCTTCTGGAGCATTTCATATGACAATGGAACCGAGTTGAGGTTGGCTGATTGTAACTACTGTAATAACTGTCAAGTTCTAAATAACGACTACAAAGTGACCAGAAACAAGACATTTTCTGTCCTGAGACTGGTGAGAGGCGACGACAAACATAAAGATGGGCGAGAATTGCATGTTCAGACAGGGACAACACCTCTACGGCAAACTGCACATTGCGCGTACACAGTGAGTACATTCACCTCTCTGTGTGTGCGTGTGTGTGTGTAGTGTGTGTGGGGGGGGCGTGTGCGTGCGTGTGTGCGCGCGCGTGCGCGCGTGTGTGTGTGTGTGTGTGTGTGTGTGTGTGTGTGTGTGTGTGTGTGAATGTGTGAATGTGTGTGTGTGTGGATGGGTGATAATCACATCAAGTGTTATATTGTCAAGCACACTCGATCAGAACATAGTTATAATAGTAAGCTGTATCTTTTTCTTTTTCTTCTGAGAAAAAGTGTTCATACTTCGTTTAACTTGGGGTTTATATGGACCTAGTTTAATTGTCTTTTCATGCAAGCCGAATAATAACCCATGTGTTTTGCTTAGCTAGTATGTTTTGAAAACCAAGAAGGTGGCATATTCAGATTTGTCATTTCAAGAATTTTGGAATGTGCTTATAAGGTAATCAAAAGTAACTGGTGTTGGATGTCTGCATTATGAGAATTTATCCCATGACCTGCCTCTCAGATGATACTGCCTGTGGTGGGAGGGCGTTCCATTCACCAATGGTGCAAGGAAAGAAAGACTGCTGTCTGTATGATGTTCTGCAGACTGGGAGTTTATGAGCCTCAGCATGGAGTGAGCGAGTGCTGAGTGCAATTCTTTTCGCTCTATCCTATTAATTCACACATTGACCCTGCAGCAGTGACGATCATTTCTAGATTGCAATCGGCAAAGTTCGTAGCTCGGATTGCACTCGTTCCAGCACTACCGTGTACTGGGTCAGCGAGACACGAACGACAACTCAAATCGATAAGCATCCGAACACATCGGAACTTCTGTTTACGTTCGTAGCTACTCGGAAATAGCCTTCGGGATTGAAAGCCCGTAACTGACGTGTGAAAACAATTTTCGCTCCCCGGACACAACCTGATCAATGAGATATTTCAACACGTGCTCTCAGCGCGCAGCGCTGAACCGATTTTCGTTTTTCGGTTTATTTCACCATTCCCAGTAACTCTTCCTTATCTTCTCCAGTGTTTTGCGTTTATCTCCCTTCCTTCGTGTGGCGTCAATCCATATTCCCGTTTGTACGTTACTATATTTAGAAGGTCACTGCAAGTTACTATTTTTAGATCTCCCTTCCTTCGTGCGCCGGCGAAGCCGGCGTACACCCGGCTAAGCCGGGTCCCCGGCGACGGCCGGGTTTTCGGCTCTACTTCTTCCCGTCGAAGCGGGTAATCATCTAGTACTTCAATATGCTGTTACTGGACTCTGAGTGCCTTTTTAGTTTCTACAAAATAATAGCACTGATGATCTAACGAGTAACGTGATCATGTTCAGTTAGATCTAAGTTGTAACAGTGTTCAGTCAGAATCACCAGCATCAGCGTGTGCCAGTATGCATGCGGTGTGTGGCTCCTATACGCGTGCATGCTTTTTAATTAGAGGGTGTATTTTAGTTTTACGACAAGAATAAGAAGTTCTTTCCTTCAAAATATCCGTTATTAGATGTTGTCGTTGAACATGTGTTGCACACAGCAAACATTTTGAAATCTCCGAAGCTGCTTGCATAAAGATGACGCAGAGATCTGTACAGTTTCTCTGAATGACGCAAGGATAGTGTTCGACTCGACTCTTTGACTTGGTAAACATCGGAACTTCCGATTACGTTCGTAGTTACTCGGAACCAGCCTTCGGGATTGAAAGCCCGCAACTGACGTGTGAAAAAAAATTTCGCCTCCGCGACTACTTTCTTCAGCAAAACAATTGAGATATTCTGCGGTATAAAAGTCGAACTCACCTTTGGCGAACGATCTACAAACATGTATTGTTAACATTGAAGAAATAAAGAAAACACCAAAGAACACACATAATTTGATGGGGTGAAAAGAGCTGAGTGAAGATTATGAGTTGGCCAAGTCAAGTCAAGTCAAGTCAAGTATTTTATTGTTTTGGGCCCAAAGGGCTTTAAAACAAAGATATAACTTTAACACAAAAAGGTAACAAATCAGACAGTTAATGTATGTATACAAATTGAGCAGACTAATACAACAATACTATACAACCAAAATAAATTGGCAATATACACTTCCATACATACAAAGAAAAATAAAAGAAAAATAGGTTTAACAAAATCAGGTAAGAGATCAGACAGATAATATGTATACATTAAGCGGACAACGATAATATACAGCCGAAATAAATTGGCAATACCATTATGCCATGCATCTTTTGTAAAAACACAAAACAAAACAAAAGCATGTATTACATACATATACATACCAAGAGAGAGAGAGAGAGAGAGAGAGAGAGAGAGAGAGAGAGAGAGAGAGAGAGAGAGAGAGAGAGAGAGAGAGAGAGAGAGAGAGAGAGAGAGAGACAGCGATGTAGAGAGATACGTGATTCAAGGCGCACAACTCTAGTACGCTTCATATAGGCAACCGCTTAGATCAATCCCGACAACAAAATCCTGATTCAAACTCCTAAGCGACGAAATAAGAATTAAATTAAAACAGTATGCTTACAGTTTTTTTCATTTGCTATCGCTTTTAGAGCATTGATTGCTAAATCTGGTTCAACAGAACAAGAATGTCCCATATGTCGTCTGGTGCAGATCTGTCGTCTGCTGCAGATCTGTCGTTTGCTTCAGAATCATCGTATACTGATCAGGTTGACCAACAACATGGAAATTGCCACTTACAAAGTTGGAGATACGGTTAAAATAAAAGGTGGCGAAGAGGGTCGGATCTTGCGTGTGTTATTTTTCAATTTTAAAGTAAACATGGGTGACTAGGTTCAGGTTATGCATGCAGATAGATTTACACGTTTTGACCGACATTGAATAGACCAGCAGAACAAAAACTACTGCAGTACAGTACAGATAATTACCGAACTGGCCTAAGACTGAACGACAGACATTAAAGTAAGGCTCACCTAAATATCGTTTGAAGAAGTAAGTAATCCTAATTTGAACACTGAAGCACAACAGCTCGAATAAGCACACATTCAGTACTCATCCTCATCGCTTGTAAAATCACACACGCAGTCTTTTTGGCGAATGCCTCTGACAACCGACTTGGGTCACCGACTGAAACCGGCCATAACTGCACAGTCTCAAATGCATTGAACTGCGCAATCTCGGAAACATGACGGGTGTACCGGTCAGGTAAGACGAAAGCCAGAAGCCAACAATGCAAAATAAAGTATGATTTCGATTTGCTGGTTGCCGTCGGGTGGTAAGTAAAATACACAACATGACTATAACATGGCCAGGATACTTCCTTATTGTAAATTCAGCAGGGCAATACTTGTGGGGACACACACGAAGCTTATTAAAACATAATTTTTAAAAGTGTGGATTGTTCTTTCTTGACAGCCTACACGTTCCCACAGTGTGAAGGTGGTCAACTCAACGTGTCTGAAGTATCTCCCTGGACAGCAATAAGATGCGCAGACGTGGACCGTAGCCACAGGGTTAGCTGGACCATTACCTATCCAAAAGACAATGTGTCGACCGTTGCAACTTGCGAGAAAAAGTCAAACAACTACACCTGCACCATGAACAGTTCAGAAGAATTTAACGTGACAAGGGACGACACATTTAGCGAGTTGATGATCAACAGAAAAATAAAGGCAAAGGATAACGGAACCCTAATTACTTGCATGAGAAGGGACGGTGCTGCTGCTGTGAACTGTAGCTTACGGGTAATTCGTAAGTACAATACAATACAATAATCTGTATTCATCTCTAAAAGAGAAATTACAAGCTTGACTGTGTGTCTGTACAATCAATCAATTAATCAATCAATCAACCATGCATGTAGCAACATTCACATCGCATACTCACATCATATCGTTACACGCAAACATTGTACCCACACACTTAATAAAATAAGCCTACAAATAGAAGCAATGCATTGCCTGTTCAAAAATTATATCACATTATCACCTTAGTATTGGTGACTTCTTGTAAACGTTCCTGCAACTGACAATAGTGTTGTGCGTTTGTTTGTTTGTTTGTTTCTTCTGTTCTGTGTTTACCTTTTGCTTCAGCATGACCAAAGTTACCCCCTCCATTTACTGAATAGAGTCTGAATAGAGTCTGGCACACTCACTAGCTATCATTCTCTGTAATTAGATGTTGATTCGTTACTGTTTTACTTCAAGTTCTATAGTATGTCCACTGCCATCAACATTATCTCAGTCTAGCCTGCATTAATTGCCCTTATTCGGTGTCCGCTGGTATCCACATCTCAGCTAAAACACACACACACAGACACACACACACACACACACACACACACACACACACACACACACACACACACACACACACACACAAACACACACGCAGAGAAAACAAAGGCACAAACACATTTAATCTAAGCAATTGAGATGATGACATGTGCACAAATGGACAACATTCTACTGACATGTATTCGTCCAAATTAATTGTCAACAGTTGTGTTCATGATTCCTTGTTGTTGCTGATGAAGTTGTTTTGTTTCCTGCAGCCCACCAGTACAACCTACCACAATGTGTCAATAATGAGGTATCTGTGTCTGGCATCGCCCCCTGGACGACAATACGATGTGAAGACCTGCTACAAAGCCACGTGATTCACTGGACAGTAACTGACCCTCACGGGAATACGTCCACCGTGGCAACTTGTGATAGAAGGACTAATGGCTTTAACTGCACTACATGTGGCGATGACTACACTGTGTCAAGGATCAATGAGAGTGTCAGCGAGCTGATGATCGTGAAGGAAGTGAGGGAGAAAGCTGGTAGCCGTGTCACGTGTATGAGAGACAACGGGAAGTTTGCAGTAAGCTGCAACCTGCATGTTATCCGTAAGTATCAGGTTACACGGGTACCCATTTATATTTTTTTTAAAAACACAGCCACAAATTTAATATGGACCGGTGTAGAACGAAACACAAAATGAACCTGCAAAAGCATGTTTTAACGACGTGGTATGCTCTTTCTTTACAGCCTACAAGCTACCACAGTGTCAAGATGGTCGACTCAACGTGTCTGACGTCCCTCCCTGGACACCGATACGATGTGAAGACTTGGACCCTGGTCAAGGGGTTAACTGGACCATCACTAGTAAAGGCACCGTGTCGACCATTGCAACGTGTGAGGATTTCAACTGCACAGTGGTCGAAGACGGCTTCAGTGTGACAGGAAACAATAGCACAAGCGAGCTGATGATCACCCGTGGAGTAAAGTCAAAGGACAACGAAACCCTTACCTGTATGAGAAGGGACGGCGCTGCAGCTGTGGACTGCATATTACGGGTAGTTCGTAAGTATCGGTGACTTCGTGACGTTGACTCTACGGTTAGCATTACCAGGCTATGCTGTCATGAAGCAGGATTTCTTGTAGTTGTTTTTTATTGTCGTTACTTGTCTTCAGAACGCAGAGAATCATTACATACCAATTCAGCATCACATTTTTTTTATATATTTTTTTTATCAGCCTTCCCTTCAAGAAAATGTCCAAGTTTAGGATTATCACAGTAACATTTCGTAACAGATGCCCAAAACATGTTGGTTATTTGAACTATCAATATCGGTATCAATTCTTAGCTTTGTCTTAGCTTTGTACTAGTTCGTCTGTTGTGCCAAACACGACTTGTTTTGCGTACACATTGTGAGAGGTACCCTGACAAAACGTTGCCATCAAAACGTTCCCAAGATGTGTCTAGATTATATATTTTGAGTTTTCGTCGATTTTTTAATGCGTTCTTTAAATTGTTATCAGGTTGAATTTGCTGATATCCTTAATGTAACGTCGGTTACGTGATCCGTTTAAAAGAAGACTTTGATTTGAAAAGTGTGCCAGATAGCAACGTTTAACGCCTAATGGCATTGATCGTTTACAGAAATGACACGGGAATTACGACTAGAGTAAGGGTACGAACGTTGTCGCATTTTTATTTGTATTTTGCAAAGTTTAATTTGGTACTTGATGTGTTGTCCCAGCTGAGGCAGACGGGAACCAGGACATGCAACTGTTTGCAACTGTTGGTGGGGTGTTGGGGGCTGGTGTTCTCATCATTGTTGTCGTCGTGGTGATCGTCGTCATAACGCGGAGACAAAAGGGTAATTGTTCAAATCATGTTTAGGCTGACCTAAACAGTTTCGAACAATATAGTAATTAATACACTAAGTTCATTTGTTGTCAGTGATTATTGTTTTTATACAGACAGGTACATATGTGCTCTTTTATTTGTTCACATATCTATAATTATGTCTATTTTTTAAACTATGGATGCACTTTGAATATGGCGTATCACACTAATCATTAATGAAACAAGAGGCAGAGCTGAACAGAAAAAAAAGAAACATACAATGTTGAAATTCGAACTTAGATACTTGGTTTCAATAAGTTGAGTATACATGTTGTCAATATTCTTTATTTTGGATCCGCTAATTGAGCCAGTGACTTACTTCAAGTATGTGTCCTTTTCTCATGGGTAGAATCCAGCCTTTAAAACAATAATGACATATCAATCAATCAATCAATATGTGGCTTATATCGCGCGTATGCCGTGGGTACAGTTCTAAGCGCAGGGATTTAAAAAAAATATATGCAATTTATATCGCGCACATATTCAAGGCGCAGGGATTTATTTGTGCCGTGTGAGATGGAATTTGTGTACACGATACATCACGCATTCACATCGGCCAGCAGATCGCAGCCATTTCTGCGCATATCCTACTTTTCACGGCCTATTATTCCAAGTCACACGGGTATTTTGGTGGACATTTTTATCTATGCCTATACAATTTTGCCAGGAAAGTCCCTTTTGTCAATCGTGGGATATTTAACGTGCACACCCCAATGTAGTGTACACGAAGGGACCTCGGTTTTTCGTCTCATCCGAAAGACTAGCACTTGAACCCACCACCTAGGTTAGGAAAGGGGGGAGACAATTGCTAACGCCCTGACCCAGGGTCGAATTCGCAACCTCTCGCTTCCAATTGCAAGTGCGTTACCACTCGGCCACCCAGTCTTAGGCACATAGGCAGCGTTGTCAGATGTTAAAGAAACAATATACAAATATGGCATTGTGTCGTGTTTCATCTTGTAAATGTCTAATGTTACTGAATGACTGCACGTTCAGTGTAGTTAATAGGGAAAGGGCTCCTAATCTGGACCACGTTTTGTTTCATGCTGATAACTAGCTTGTTTTCTTGCGAAGAAGTTTCATTTTGTGTTTGGTACGTAGTCCTTCTCTCTTATGTTAACCGTTAGACATAATTAGAGTGAAATAGCTTTGATAGACATTCAGCAAAAATTAAATACAGACAAAATCACGAATGGTCCATATTAGGTGCCTGGGCGCCTATTATGGACCAGTGAAGCGGCCTTCACGAATCACTGTAAAAAGCCCCCTATACTTCAAAATAACATGATACAACTTAGTGTACAAGTCAGACTAATTCAAATATGCTTTAGATTTATCTGTTTCGGGTTGATGAGAGCATTATTTGAAGCACAGCAGGAAACTAAAGAAGCATATCAAAAACAGAGTGAAAATAGTGAAATTATCAATTTCCACGAAAATAAGACTTTTTGTTATTTTTGTTTAAATCTCGAGGGCTAGTTATATGTTATTTCCAGCAAGCTTCTTAATGAATTAAGGACAATAGCCTTTATCTTTTATTTTCTTCGATTTGTTGAAGGTGGTCCATATTAGGGGACTCGCACATACTTTGAGATGTTGCTATTCTGTTTTCTTTGCTGTAGAAACTCGGGGTCAACACTGTTAAAATGTAACAAATGCTCCAGCACCGTTAGTTTGTCAGAACAGGAGGTGGTCCATATTAGGAGCCGGTCCATATTAGGAGCCCTTCCCCTACATCTTCATTGGGTGTGACATGTTATATTCTGCGATCATTCATATTATTGTAATAGTCTCTCTCTACCTCTCACTCTTTTTACATTTAGTCAAGTTTTGACTAAATGTTTTAACATAGAGGGGGGAATCGAGACGAAGGTCGTGATGTATGTGCGTGTGTCTGTCTGTGTGTGTGTGTGTAGAGCGATTCAGACTAAACTACTGGGCCGATCTTTATGAAATTTGACATGAGAGTTCCTGGGTATGAAATCCTCAAACGTTTTTTTCATTTTTTTGAAAAATGTCTTTGATGACGTCATATCCGGCTTTTTGTGAAAGTTGAGGCGGCACTGTCACGCCCTCATTTTTCAACCAAATTGGTTGAAATTTTGGTCAAGTAATCTTCGACGAAGCCCGGACTTCGGTATTGCATTTCAGCTTGGTGGCTTAAAAATTAATTAATGACTTTGGTCATTAAAAATCTGAAAATTGTAAAAAAAATATTTTTTTTTATAAAACGATCCAAATGTACGTTAATCTTATTCTCCATCATTTGCTGATTCTAAAAACATATAAATATGTTATATTTGGATTAACAACAAGCTCTGAAAATTAAATATATAAAAATTATTATCAAAATTTCTTTTTCGAAATCAATTTAAAAACCCTTTCATCTTATTCCTTGTCGGTTCCTGATTCCAAAAACATATAGATATGATATGTTTGGATTAAAAACACGCTCAGAAAGTTAAAACGAAGAGAGGTACAGAAAAGCGTGCTATCCTTCTCAGCGCAACGAATACCCCGCTCTTCTTGTCAATTCCACTGGCACTGCCTTTGCCACGGGCGGTGGAGTGACGATGCTACGAGTATACGGTCTTGCTGCGTTGCGTTGCGTTCAGTTTCATTCTGTGAGTTCGACAGCTACTTGACTAAATGTTGTATTTTCGCCTTACGCGACTTGTTCATTCTCTCTCTTCCTCTCTCTCTCTCTTCCTCTCTCTCTCTCTTCCTCTCTCTCTCTCTTCCTCTCTCTCTCTCTTCCTCTCTCTCTCTCTCTCTCTTCCTCTCTCTCTCTCTCTTCCTCTCTCTCTCTCTCTCTTCCTCTCTCTCTCTCTCTCTTCCTCTCTCTCTCTCTCTCTTCCTCTCTCTCTCTCTCTCTTCCTCTCTCTCTCTCTCTCTCTCTTCCTCTCTCTCTCTCTCTTCCTCTCTCTCTCTCTCTCTCTCTCTCTCTCTCTCTCTCTCTCTCTCTCTCTCTCTCTCTCTCTCTCTCTCTCTCTCTCTCTCTCTCTCTCTCTTTCTGAACTGCAACCTGGATAAGTCGTTCTGTATTTGTTTCAGAAGGTCCGCGAAGGCCACGTAAGAATTTTCCGGAGAACTTGGATGCATCTTTTGATGGTAAGATACACGATCTTCTTCTCCTTCTTTTGTCTTAAAAGAGTGTGCTTTTGGTGTTCGTGGTTAATGGATTTATTTTTATACATTCAATCCATGAATACAATAAATCATTTGTTTATGCAAATTAGGTTAAGATTGTGCATATGTGACCCTCCACCACGAAATGAGTTGCATGTTACCTCGCGCGGTTCTGCGCTAGGCTTAATATAAGTCCGGGGAGTGTCTGGTAACAGTGTGAGGGTCACCTTAGTCACAGGCTTATAACTCAAACAGTGTTCGCTCTTTTCTAAAACGGTTTTCACCACTGGATAGAATATAAAAAAAACTCTTTTGGAAAATGTAAAAATATGAAAAGCATGCAAAGGTGACATGCGACTCATTTCGTGGTGGAGGGTCACATATTTCTTAGATACCTAGCTGGTCGATCCTTCGGGATTTACGGAATTCAGCTACACAGGCCTTACTTTAATTAGTGTCGGTGATGACTGATCCGGGTCTTCAGTGTCCAACTTTTATTTTGGTACAACGGACGGACTTATTGTTTTGATATGCTCATTGTTGTTGTTGTTGTTGTTGTTGTTGTTGTTTTTGCTGTTGCTGTTGTTGTTGTTTTGTTGTTGTTGTTGTTGTTTGTTTTATTGTGATTTTATTATTGTTGTTGATCATGAGCGTGTTTTGTTGTTGTTGTTGTTGTTATTGTTGTTGTTGCTGTTGTTTTTAGTGTTGTTGTTGCTGGTGTTGTTGTTTGCACCTGCTGCGTTGTTGTTTAAAGAAACAGGCATACGTGTTTTGTATGTATGCATTTTGTCGATTGTTTAGGCACAACCAAGGTTGTACAGCACAATTAATAATATAAATACATAAATAATGGAAAGCGAGTAACACTGTATGTAAACAGTGCTAACTATAACGTATGTGTGTGTGTGTGTGTGTGTGTGTGTGTGTGTGTGTGTGGTGTGTGTGTGTGTATGTGTGTGTTATGTGTGTGTGTGTGTGTGTGTGTGTGTGTGTGTGTGTGTGTGTGTGTGTGTGTGTGTGTGTGTGTGTGTGTGTGTGTGTGTGTGTGTGTGATTTCAGATTCAAATACTGAAGGCTACTCTCGTATTTCTGACATAGTCGGCGATAACGCACATAATGTTATGTCTGTGGACAATCCATGTTTCATTGGCACAACAGCCTCTAGTGTACCAATGCAGTTTTCGACTGTTTCTGCATCAGCTCTTGCAAGAAACGGCAATGAAACACAAGACCTTGACGAACACACCTACACAGCAGTTGACCTCGAGGATGATGTTTGGAAGAAGGGTTCCGGTGGCCCTGCTGAAAACACTGGAAGGGTAGTAATCCTGAAGCAAGACCCTTCCGCCAAGACAAAACGAGGAGCACTGACTGGTCCTGATGGCTACAGCGATATTGACATCCAGCCGGACACACACCATGTAGGAGCTCAGGGCCCTAGAAAGGTGACCTTCAAAGAAGAGAATTCACAAGGATTTCCTTCGCCTAGCAATTCGCCTTTCAAGAGCAAAATGCACACAGCATCTGATGAAGAAGACTACAGCCATCTTGTCATCAACGCAGCGATACAAGAAGTGCCCAACGCGTCCAAGAATGTTACTTTTTCAAACCCAGACGCCAGCGAATATTCTCTGGCTAAAGTGATGCCTGCCAGCACAGGAAAGGAAACGCCCGACGACGCTGATGCCTACAACCGTATAGCCATAACCTCCAATACAGCAGACACACAACTTCAGGACACCAAGAATGTCCACATCGAAAACCAAGATGCATGCAGTACCCTTCCGGCAATCGCGACGATCTCAAACAGAGATACTGAAAGGGCAGCAGGGGAAGATCCATACGACCACATACAAGCAGATGACTACAGGCACATTGTCATCACCTCGGCTAAAGAAGAAGGGGCCCAAGCCTCCAAGAATGTCGCCTCTTCAAATCCAAACACCGGTGAATACGCTCTGGCTAAAGTGCTGCCTGCCAGCACAGGAAAGGAAACGCCCGACGACGCTGATGCCTACAACCGTATAGCCATAACCTCCAATACAGCAGACAAACAACTTCAGGACACCAAGAATGCTGACATTAAAAACCAAGACACAGGCTTCACAACGAGAGACTGAAAGTGTAGCAGAGGAGGATCCATACAATCACATTAACACTGTCACGTATAAAGGGTAGTGCGATAACGATGCAAAGTCTAACAGCGAACATAGAAGATGTATTTAAGCTCTAAGGCACAATGCACAAGGAGATCATGGATGAACAGCCAGAAGATAAATACAAAATAAAAGTAGAAGAATAAGACTGTGGAGAAAACTTGCATTTGAAACGGTTAAGTCTGAGCAGAGCCGCAATGCAAAGTATGACCGTCGTCTGATGATGCGTTGATGTTTAGAAATTAGTTGTCTTTCATTATACTGGTGAGGAAAGCTCCTTGTGAACTGACGAGCAGAGCTCTGATCACGAACGTTTTGTCTAACATCAGTCGCGTGCTGGGTAGAGGAAAAATAAGTTTGCAAGACAAGGACGTTCATGAACAACCAGTAAACCCGTTGCGGTTGAGAGTTGAACTTGAAGATTGTACAAATGTAAATACAGTCCCTGAGCCTAAAACTGCTTGAATCATCTGCCAATTAAGTCTGCTATATATATATAACCCATTGTAATTCGTACTTTCTTAAATACAATAATGATAATATCATTAACAGCTAGCACATTAATTTTGCTGTTGTGAATATTTGTGCGTGTTTTGTTTTGTAACTAAGTGTACTTTTTGGTTTGAATATATTTTGTGTGCAACTGTTTAATGATGCAATATTGTATATATACAGCCCGCTACTAACTACAGCCGAACCAAGCCGAACTAAGTCAGCGAACGTTCGGCGAATGCTACACCGTGCCTGGTTCGGTGTACTAACTAGCGGCGAATGTTTCGGTGATACCGGTCAAGTAATATCACGTGATCTGTTGACAGCGTTATAGCCGCCAGTAGTGTCACTCTTCGTGCATGAAGATACACACATATTCAGTTCGCCGATGACGCGCCGAAGGTTTGCAGGATTGAATCGGCGAACCGCGAACTTTACAGCTGAAACCCCAAAACAGGGGAATCCTCCTATTTGATGACGTCGCCGAACTAGATCGGCTTGGTTCGGCTGTAGTTATTAGCGGGCTTAAGTGTGAATATTTTGCGTGTTCCTGGTCTATTTGTTGGTGTTTGATTTTTATTGTCAGTTTTATTGTTTTAATTATTTACTGTGTCTGCTTTTGGTTTTGAATATCCTGTGCTTGCTATTGTTTAATGATGTAACAATATTCATAAGTGTGCATAGTGTACGTGTTCCTTGTCTGTTTGTTGATGTTTTGTGTATTGTAATTAATAATGTAAATTAAAGTGTTCATGCAAACACAAAATGTCAAACGTAAACATGTATACGTTTTTTTATCTGTTTATGTTTGCTTTTTTTTCTCATAAGTAATAATTAGGCATAGGTTGCAATGGTAGGTTGTGTCGAATTGATAGCTTCGATCTAGTAAGACTATCAGTTTATAGTCATACACCTATGTCCTATAGTCTGAAGCAAATGTGTACAATCAAGTTAAACTGTTAAGCAGTGTTTATGGTATTTGTTAAAGAATATCTGATCGTGTCTCAGTTTGTCAGTGTCATTATATTTAAGGGAGCATAATTACGCTTGTATACATTTGGCTGCGATCTTCAATCCAATTACAGAGTGCGTCTATTTAAAGAGATAACTGTATAGGGATGTATGTGTATGTTCCAAAAATGTGAAAGCTATTCAGTATAATAAATTGTACTAGTTCAAATATACTGGTTCTTGTTGCTCTAGTTGCTGTTGCTGTTGTTATTGTGGTGGTAATGACGGTAGTGGTGGTGGTGGTGCATGGTGTCGTTGCCTTAACTGCAGTTTTGAATGCACTGAAAAATGAAGTATATTCAACTTTTGAAGCCGCTTTGTGTAACCAGTTTTTGACACTGTTTGAACTACCATATGACTCTACTAGCAAAAGTAGAACAAGTCGCGTAAGGCGAAAATACAATATTTAGTCAAGTAGCTGTCGAACTCACAGAATGAAACTGAACGCAATGCCATTTTTCAGCAAGACCGTATACTCGTAGCATCGTCAGTCCACCGCTCATGGCAAAGGCAGTTAAATTGACAAGAAGAGCGGGGTAGTAGTTGCGCTAAGAAGGATAGCACGCTTTTCTGTACCTCTCTTTGTTTTAACTTTCTGAGCGTGTTTATAATCCAAACATATCATATCTATATGTTTTTGGAATCAGGAACCGACAAGGAATAAGATGAAAGTGTTTTTAAATTGATTTCGACAATTTAATTTTGATAATAATTTTTATATATTTAATTTTCAGAGCTTGTTTTTAATCCAAATATAACATATTTATATGTTTTTGGAATCAGCAAATGATGGAGAATAAGATAAACGTAAATTTGGATCGTTTTATAAATTTTTATTTTTTTTTACAATTTTCAGATTTTTAATGACCAAAGTCATTAATTCATTTTTAAGCCACCAAGCTGAAATACAATACCGAAGTCCGGGCTTTGTCGAAGATTACTTGACCAAAATTTGAACCAATTTGGTTGAAAAATGAGGGCGTGACAGTGCCGCCTCAACTTTCACGAAAAGCCGGATATGACGTCATCAAAGACATTTATCACAAAAATGAAAAAAACGTTCGGGGATTTCATACCCAGGAACTCTCATGTCAAATTTCATAAAGATCGGTCCAGTAGTTTAGTCTGAATCGCTCTACACACACACACGCACACACGCACACACGCACATACACCACGACCCTCGTTTCGATTCCCCCTCGATGTTAAAATATTTAGTCAAAACTTGACTAAATATAAAAAGTGGTAAACATTCAACAATGCCTACCATGTGTAATAGTTTTGTTGTTTTTTCCCAAGAACATTAATCACACCGTGTTTAAAACAGGTTACAAAAAGTGTTTTGAAAAGTGGAACACTTCAGTTTACAGTGTGTGTGTGTGTGTGTGTGT
>NW_027126979.1:86117-88617 GCF_037325665.1 Littorina saxatilis | reverse complement strand
GGAAGATAAAATGGCCCAAAATATAAAACAAAGAAGTTTAGTTTCCCCATAACAACCCCTAAGCATGCTTTTTCTTTTAAAGTGGTCCGAACAGCTTGGAACTGCAACATCTTGCCGACAGGTATGATCCCCTCTACAATACAGGTTTAACAACATTGGGAGAGGTGCTTAGGGATCTCGTGGCTGCCTACTGCATTTGCTAGGTGTGGCAGACCCTTGACTTATACTCCATCGAACAATTGCTTTACTGAACAAATATTAACTTTTTATTGCAGCATACAATCTCTCCGGCTGCGGACAAGACGCTGAAGAAAACAAGACGATGACACTAACGTGTCACAATATTGCCGGCGCACAAAACATAAACTGGATTGTCACTGACAACAACGGAACAGTGTCAACGGTCGCACGTTGTACATCTTGCAAGTCCTCAAATTGCCCTGTCTGCAACATCATGGATAGCGATTTCAACGTCACCAGAGAGGACAGCTCTAGCACACTCATGATACACAACACCGACAGACAGAAAGAAATAGCTACACTACGATGCTCGAAAAGGGATACTGTGACCTTCGCTGAATGCCATGTTGGTGCCAAGGGTGAGTATATACAGACTATCACTTACGCGCTCTGGTTGATTTTCGTTCGTATGGCTACATTTCATCCAAAGTCGTGTAAGCCTGTACTTAACGATGCGCCGCGTTAAACAAGGGAAGAGTTACTCTACACAAATGCATTGTTGCTAATATTGTACTATGTATAAGGACAACCACCATGTTTTCATACACTTGTCAAAGTAGAGACTCCGTGCAGAGAGTGTTAGTATAATGTTGTATAAGAATGATTGCATGTGTATGTTACAGGCATTAAGTGAAACCAGGCATTACGCGTAATGCCTGACATGTTCAGGCATTACGCGTACTGCCTGTGACCACAAGGCATAACACGTAATGCCTAATAATACCAGGCATTACGTGTAATGCCTGAAAATCATTGTCAGGCATTACACGTAATGCCTGAAAGCTGTTACAGGCAATAAGTGAAACCAGGCATTACGTGTAATGCCTGAAAGGTTCAAGCCTGTGACCACTAGGCATTACACGTAATGCCTAAACGTATATAATGCCTGAAACCTCTCTGCAATTGTCGTGGGTGAGGTTTCTGCTGGTGGTTTGTGGGTGGTTGGTCGTGGTTGGTTTTTGGTGGTGGGTCGTGGTTGGTTGTTTGGTAGTTGGTCGTGGTAGGTCAGTCGTGGTTGGTTGGTGGGTGGTGGTTTGTTGTTGGTTGTTGATTTGTTGTTGTTGTCGTCGTTGTTATTGTGTGCATTCATTGTGATATGTTTTACTTGTGCAACAACATGTACTTGTGTAACACCATGCACTCGTCCCCACACACATACACTACTCTAGTATTTTATAATTTATGTATTTCATGTATGGAAAAGTAAAATACACCAACCCGTGTGACCTGGAATAATAGGCCGTAAAAGGTGGATGCAGCGACTATAGGCAGTCGATCTACTGGCCGATGTGAATGCGTGATATATTGTGTAAAAATTTCCATCTCACACGGCATTAATAGGTAACATGCGCCTTGAGTCGCCTTGTGTGGTGAGATACTTGCGCGATATAAATCCTCGTAAATAAATGAATAAATAAATAAAACAACATTACGATAATAATGGTTGATGTCAATAGATATAGTCATTTTAAGAGGTATTGCCATAAGCTCTCTCTCTCTCTCTCTCTCTCTCTCTCTCTCTCTCTCTCTCTCTCTCTCTCTCTCTCTCTCTCTCTCTCTCTCTCTCTCTCTCTCTCTCTCTCTCTCCCTCTCACTCTCTCTCTCTCTTTCTCTCTCTCTCTCTCTCTCTCTCTCTCTCTCTCTCTCTCTCTCTCTCTCTCTCTCTCTCACTCCCTTGTTATCTTTTAACTCAACCTTTCCTAAAACGAATTTTGTATACATTGAACAATTAACTAATTATCGAATTATGAAATTGTTATAAATGTGCGCCTGGTAATGCGAAGGTTAAACACACCAGCAAAATTAATAAAATAATCGTTACTACGGAAGGCATTTAGAATGATATTATAGAATTACATCTAATAAAATGGAAAATGAAGACACTTATGTTGGACAAAGTAATTATGTAAATTAATCACATATTGAGAATGATTTTGTCAAGACTTTGTCCTTAAAAAAATGTTCTCACCGTCATCCAAGAGGTAATGGATAACTGTTCAGTGCAGTAGGGTTTTATTTTGTGTGTATTGCCTGAATTGCTTCAGGCAATAAGCGTAATTTTGAGAGTCACATTCCAGGCATTACGTGTAATGCCTGGTATGTTTAGGCATTACGTGTAATGCCTAGTGGTCACAGGCATTACGCGTAATGCCTGAACATTTCAGGCATTACGCGTAATGCCTGGTTTCACTTAATGCCTGTAACATGTATAATTATTGTTGTCATTCGGTTTGTTTCAAAGGGCAGATTAGATTTAAGC
>NW_027126979.1:80000-85917 GCF_037325665.1 Littorina saxatilis | reverse complement strand
AAATCCAGACGCACAGACACATTACCATATCAATATTTTACATTGCAGGATTTCATTATTAATGGTGGAAAAATAACAGCAACGTTTATTAGAGCATGTTTAGTTGATCTTGATGTCCAGATTCCGAGTGCCTGTGATTTTTGGAAACGAAAACATAATGTAGATTTCGATAAAAGAAACTGGTTATTGGCTGTTAAAAGCACAAAAGAAGAAAGATTACGTCTGCTGCACTGGAAATTATTACATAGAATATATCCAACCAATATTTTATTAAACAAAACGTGATTACGAACATCGAATAAATGTGAATTTTGTAATGAATTAGACACTCTTGAACATTTCTTTTTTAGTTGCCAAGAGGTGATGAAGGGTTGGAAAATATGTAAAGATTTTGTTTATAAGAAAATACATGTTGCCATTATTTTGAATGAAGAAAATGTATTTTTGGGTTATTTTAGGGAAAGTTTGAAAAATTATTATATTTATTTTGTGAATTATTGTATTTTAATCACCAATATGACCATTGGAAAATTTAAATATGGGAAAAAGTTAGATTTGGGTGTATTATTGGAAACTGAGCTGAACATTAGGAATAAATTTATGTTATGATTATGTTTATGTATTTACTTAAACATATTAGTTTACTGATAAAGTTTGTTGATTTAAAAATGTACACATTTGACTGAGAAAAGAAAAGACCTATACAGAAGGTTTGCTCCAAGCCACACACGAAAAAAAAAAAGTAAATAAATAAAAATAAGGCAAAAAATAATTGTAGTACATGTAGCAAACCTGCATGCAACTGAGGTTAAAGAAAAAGAAAGAAAAAAAAAAAAAAAAAAACAAAGAACATGAGTTTTTTCAGATAGTTAGAAACAAGTAAAATAAACAGTACATAGATGTATCAATAAATGAATAATGACATGAAATAAGTAAGTGCGTGAACAAGGACAGAACACAGTGTTCTAGATGATCGAACGTGTAGCAAAGACCTGTACGTGTACGTGTAGATATACCGTCACCCTTGACTGACTTTTTTCTCCAATGTTCCAAATGCATAGGTTGTTTTGCTCCCACCAAGACTGCAGATCTTGGCAAACGCGTGACGTAAACACTAGATTTGATGACGTTACCCGTACACGTTCCCGTACACGTCCTGAAAAGTGCTGATCTAGATCTTGCTAATAACAGAAAGGAGCAAACACAGGAAAACAAGGAAGAGAGACTGAAATACAATTAATGTGGTTTGTTGGGTTGGTAGTATATATCTATATATATGTCACAGTGGAAATGAGAATCCAGTGAGATTCCGAATCGCACTAGTGGAGATTGGAATTCCAGTTTGCACTAGGGCAAACTAGAATTCTCATCTCCACTGGATATTTGTTAGTGGAGATTGGAATTCCAGTTTGCCCTAGTGCAAACGGGAATCCAGTTTCAGTGGAGATGGGAATTCCAGTTTTCACTAGGGGAAATAGGAATTGGGGGAAATAATGTGTTCAAAGGGGGTTTAAAATTGTTGTTAAAACCATTTCATGACTTTAAGGCTTACTCATTTCAGGTATTGAACTGCAGAAATAAAAATAATCAATTGAATTGATATAATCGAACAACACAGAGTAATTGCGCACAATAAGAGACAAGCTTCCCGGTATCAAAAGCAGGTACAAAAACTGCACAAGGTGTACTCAATTGATGATACAGTTGGCATTAAAATCCTTCAAGCCGACAGAACAAACACTGATGCACGCCTTCTGCCTTGTAAAATACTAACATCCAGATCCACTGCAGAAAACAGATTACAATACAAAGTCTTCAGCTTTCCTGTAATCATTGTAAACTGGTTAGATGGTGTTGAACTTGTGGACATGCGCTCGGTAGAGTTTCTGGAACTTAACAGTGTTGAACCAAGCAATTTAAAAGAAATAACTCTGATACAAGCATCACGGCCTTCTACGAGATGGAGCACCATGTCTGTCGCTTGCTCTTTGAGAACAGTCTGCAAATGCAAGGGCAACTGTCTAACGAAACGGTGCAATTGCCGAAAAGCAAACATAGACTGCTGTACAAAATGTCACCCAGAAAGCACATTTTGCAAGAACTGTTGATGGATTTCCAGTGAAATGAGAAAAAGCAACAACAAAAATGTTTGTGTGTGTGCGTGAGTGCATGCATATGTGTGGGAGTGTGTGTGAAGGCATACAAAATTCTAGGTCAATAACGCCTAGACCTACCTTTCATGCTTCATCTTTGATAAACTTTTAACTTTGTGATATGATTTAATGATATTGATAAAACCTTATTGTGCGCAATTCCTCTGTGTTGTTCGATTATATCAATTCAATAAAAAAAAATTATGTCTGCATTTCAATACCTGAAATGAGTAAGCCTTAAAGTCATGAGTGACTCAAGATGAAATGGTTTTAACAACAATTATAAACTTTTGAACACATTATTTCCCCCAATTCCTATTTCCCCTAGTAAAAACTGGAATTCCCATCTCCACTGAAACTGGATTCCCGTTTGCACTAGGGCAAACTGGAATTCCAATCTTCACTAACAAATATCCAGTGGAGATGAGAATTCTAGTTTGCCCTAGTGCAAACTGGAATTCCAATCTCCACTAGTGCGATTCGGAATCTCACTGGATTCTCATTTCCACTGTGACATATACACATATATAGTAGTATGTAGAATCAATAAGTATTGGGAAAGCACCACATTCTGCAATTTCAACGCAGTTTCTCGAATTTAAGTGGCTGCATTGACACCCTTAAACTGCCAACAGGACAAACAAGTGTATCTATCAAGTGGTAATTTATATGTGTGATGTTTGTTAGTTATATACAGCATCAATACGTTATATCAGTTAATATAGCTATTCTGATGAACGCGTGGGGGAATTCGGGGGCTGTGATTGGATGGTCTCTTCCGATCATCAAAGCATAATGCTACGGAAGTCGGCAATTTTTCTCAATACCCAAAAGCATATTGTCAATGACAAAGACGCATGGTTCCGGTTTACCCACCTGTACCACACGATGTTGAACCCTCAATCCAATGCACGGGGACGCTCGACAAGCGCTTAGAACTGTACCCACGGAATACGCGCTATATACGCTTCATATAGATTGATTGATTGTTTCACTGATCGACAACAGTACACTGACAACTTGAAATTCTTCTCGGGAATGTTTTTCAGCTTTACAAATGTCGATAGCATACCCTTTTCTGCTAACTTCCCGATGAAACAGGACTAAACCTATTATTTTCTGTCCCTAAACACCACAAAATGCCCAAAGTCGAACGATGTAGTACAAACAGGGGAGTACAACGGAACAGCCGTTTTTGTGTGCCTGTGAGCTTAGTTCACAGTTGCCGACTGACACAAATTTTCGCATTCGGCTTTTCTTATCTCGTAACTCCACACTAAATACCCCACTTCCCCTCTGAAGTATTGATGTACAACCCATGGCACTAACATTCATGTAGTCGTTTATAACTGAGGTTGAAAAATTCGCTTCATGACGAGACAAGTATAAATGCCATTCACCCAAACTGGAAACGTCGCTGCCGTCTGCTCGCTTTGTACGGATTAGCTGTTCTCTTTTCCTTCCCTTGTTGCATCCTAGTTCTTTCTAGTTTTCCGTTGATGTTGTGTTTTGGTCTTCTTCATAAGTAGTCTTGTTCAAAATTTAAAAAAACTCAAACTTCTTTTTGTTGTATACGAATGAACTAATAAAAAGCTGTTTAACAGCTGTGTTGTCAAATCGAGGTGTTTGTCCAAAGTCAGTGTGTTCTTTCTTTCTTTGTTTGGTGTTTAACGTCGTTTTCAACCATTCAAGGTTATATCGCGACGGAAAGTCAGTGTGGCGCCTGCGCAAATCTAATGCGCATAAGAAACGGTGTCTGCTATCAAAACCTGAGATCAACGCATCGACGCAAAAACTGTCATTTTGTAAGATTGGAACAACAAATAAAGGTCAGAACAGCTATTACCAGCTATTGTATTTTCAGCGTAGCAATAGGGCCTGATATTTAGACGAAACAAGTATAATGCCGACGAGTCGAAGACGAGTCGCATTATACTTGTTCGAGTCTAAATATCGGACCCTATTGCTACGATGAAAGCACAATAGCGTTTATATAGCTATTCTGACATTAAATTCTGTGTTAAAATTATGTTTTTGTCAGCAACAAGTACCAGAATGGTCCATGTCGCTGATTGCAGACGACGGTTACCTTTCCGCATGAAGCCACGGAAATAACCGAACATTGAAAAACCCACGGACATGTATTACGGAGAAAACTCGAGATAACCGGATGTTTAGCAATACGTCAATATGCTAGGAATCATATGACGTCATGACGTATCATGTTTGCCTACGTATATTGTATGTTCGAAAGTCTGACTTCTGTTGGGAATTCGCGTGGTGAAGACTGCGGTAAATCTGTAGATGATAAGAGAAGAAGGATTGTCTCAGAAGAAACGACTAATTTTTTCAGACCAGTAACTTCATTTCAACATTGCACTATACAATGGACGTTCTATGTGACAGGAGAGTTTGCTGATTTTGTGTTAAACATTGGAGAGATCGTCTGCTAGAATCAGAGATAGGTTGCTTCAGATTGCAGCTTCTGGAAATTTGCAAGGTTTGTTGCCTGTTAAAGAACTGGATTTTACACGTAATGTATGTCATGTACAGTAAGCAAGAACAAAAACACACACAAAGCAAATGGCATCGTCTGTCGACTAGTCACAGAAACAAACCTGGCGAGGTATGCGTGTACTTTATACACGTGGAAGAAACCGGAACCATGCGTCTTTGTTATCGACAATATGCTTTTGGATATTGAGTAAAATGGCCGACTTCCGCCGCATTATGCTTTGATGATCGGAAGAGACCATCCAATCACAGCCCCCGAATTCCCCCACGTGTTCATCAGAATAGCTATATATAATCGCTATTGTATTTTCAGCGTAGCAATAGGGTCCGATATTTAGACTCGAACAAGTATAATGCGACTCGTCTTCGACTCGTCGGCATTATACTTGTCTCGTCTAAATATCGGACCATATAATGCTGCGCTGAAAACACCATAGCTGTTACTCTTTTTGTTTACGTGCACAATCATAATACCACCAGAAAATATGTATTGCAATGGCAGTTTTATTATTTACGAACACATGTTTCAAGGAGAAGCTAAATCATTAACAATAACACTAGTGTTGTACAATCGCAAACGCACACCTGTTTCAAACAGTTGCTATATGATTTACGCTAGACAAATGTAAATTTTGTTATCTATATGTATTCATCAGAACGAGAAGCGACATTAGTTACTTTATGATAACTTTAATGTCCGCACTTACCTTGACAAAAGCCAGTGGAAATAAAGCACGCCATAAGCAGGCCTGACAGATGTTCCATTGTGTTGATACAGAGCTGCTTTAAAATTCGTGGGGTAGACTTTTGAAGAACACTCATAGAACTGTCACAACGGAGGTTCAGAGTATACTTCAGTAAGCAATCACAGATTTATGTTACTGCTTCCTCCTCTTTCAGTAACAGCACACACTAAAATATATGCACGAAAATGAAAGGAAAATACAATGCTACATTTTTTTTATGCAAGTAGACACAACCTTGTAATGCTAAAGTGTTCACAGAAACTAAACACACGTTCATTGTATACCGAACATTATGTTAAGTGCACAGGGTTGTACCACAAGGCAAATACAACTGGGTGAGAATACACTTTTCTTCAGAGGGAAATAACTTTAGCCACAACCGACAAAAGACCAGGAAGAAAATCGTATCCATTTCTTTAGATTTCAGAAACATTTCTTTTTCAAACGCGGTCAAATAGGTTGTTTTGTGTGAGTGTGTGTGTGTGTGTGTGTGTGTGTGTGTGT
>NW_027126979.1:72500-77500 GCF_037325665.1 Littorina saxatilis | reverse complement strand
AAAACTATTACACATGGTAGGCATTGTTGAATGTTTACCACTTTTTGTACTTTTGCTAGTAGAGTCATATGGTAGTTCAAACAGTGTCAAAAACTGGTTACACAAAGCGGCTTCAAAAGTTGAATATACTTCATTTTTCAGTGCATTCAAAACTGCAGTTAAGGCAACGACACCATGCACCACCACCACCACTACCGTCATTACCACCACAATAACAACAGCAACAGCAACTAGAGCAACAAGAACCAGTATATTTGAACTAGTACAATTTATTATACTGAATAGCTTTCACATTTTTGGAACATACACATACATCCCCAAACAGTTATCACTTTAAATAGACAAACTTTGTAATTGGATTGAAGATCGCAGCTAAATGTATACAAGCGTACGTATGCTCCCTTAGGCCTGTCTTACACTGTGCCGAATATCCTTGCGAATATGAACATGTTGTATTCGGCAAAAAAACAAACGAATGAACAGGGAAATGTGAAGCCCCACCGATCATTGCGAATGCATACACATCCATATACGAATGCGTTGCGGACATATTACGAACGTTGCGAGTGGCCTTGCGAGTGTTGCGAGTGCTTGCAAACATTTTACGAATAAAGCGATTATGCAATTCGCATTGTTCGTAATATTGCTCATTACACTGTGCCGAATTTCACTTGCGAATAGAATTCGCCAATAATTCGTAATGATCGGGACATGGTCGCAAGACATTCGTAAATGTTCCTAACTATTCGCCCCCCAATCGTCTCTTGTTGCGAATATTAGCAACATGCTTCTAGAAATATTCGCAAGGAAGGCATATTCGTAAGCCTTTCGTAATCATCGTAAAGGTATTCGTAGCGCTCGCAAGGCATTCGCAATGATCGGTAGACATTCGCAAGCACTCGCAACCATTCGTAAGACATTCGCAAGACATGTGTATATGAAAAGGTTATATTAGGCCAAAAAAAGAGACGAATGGACAGGAACAATATTGGTCATTCGAAGCCTTACGAATCCTTGCGAATGTCTTACGAATGGTTGCGAGTGCTTGCGAATGTCTACCGATCATTGCGAATGCATACGAATCCATATTCGCAAGGATATTCGGCACAGTGTAAGACAGGCATAACGAATGTTTGCGAATGCCTTGCGAGCGTTAAGAATACATTGCGATGATTACGAATGTTCGCAGGGATATTCAGCACAGTGTAAGACAAGCATGACGAATGGTTGCGAATGCCTTGTGAGCGTTACGAATACATTGCGATGATTACAAATGTCTTGCAAATACGAGTACGTTGGGAAAAAGTTAAAAATATGACTTCCTTGTGAATATTAGGAACATGTTGCTATGTTCGAAACAAGAGACGAATGGTAGCAAATGGTTGAGAACATTTACGAATGTCTTGCGACCATGTCCCGATCATTGCGAATTATGGGAAAATTCTATTCGCAAGGGTAATTCGGCACAGTGTAAGAGTAGCATTAAATATAATGACACTGACAAACTGAGACACGATCAGATATTCTTCAACAAATACCATAAACACTGCTTAACAGTTTAACTTGATGTACAAAATTTGCTTCAGACTATAGGACATAGATGTATGACTATAAACTGATAGTCTTACTAGAAGCTATCGATTCGACACAACCTAACATTGTAACCTATGCCTAATTATCACTCATGAGAAGCAAAGATAATCAGATAAAAACACGTTTATTAGTGTACGTTTGTAACTTTGATTTTACATGAACACTTTAATTTACATTATTAATTACAATACACAAAACATCAACAAACAGACAAGGAACACGTACACTATGCACACTTATGAATATTGTTACATCATTAAACAATAGCAAGCACAGGATATTCAAAACCAAAAGCAGACACAGTAAATAATTAAAACAATAAAACTGACAATACAAAAAAAAACACCGACAAATAGACCAGGAACACGTAAAAATATTCACACTTAAGCCCGCTACTAACTACAGCCAAACCAAGCCGAACCAGTTCGGCGAACGTTCAGCGACGTCATCAAACCAGGGGATTCCCCTATTTTGGGGTTGCAGCTGTAAAGTTCGCGGTTCGCCGATTCAATCCTGCAAACCTTCGGCGCGACATCGGAGAACTGACTTTTGATTGGTTGAATATTAGTGTATCTTCATCCATGAAGAGTGACAATACTGGCGGCTGTAACGCTGTCAACAGATCACGAGTCTTCTCACCTGATATTTTTTTTATCATATGACCGGTAACACCGAAACATTCGCCGCTAGTTATAGTACACGGAACGAGGCACGGTGTAACATTCGCCGAACGTTCAGCGACCAAGTTCGGCTTGGTTCGGCTGTAGTTAGTAGCGGGCTTTGTATACAATGTTGCATCATTAAACAGTTGCACAGAAAATATATTTAAATCAAAAAGTAGACATGGTTACAAAACAAAACACGCACAGGCATTCACAACAGCAAATTTGCTGTTCTTGAGATTATCATTATAATGTTTAAGAAAGTACGAATTACAATGTGTTATAGATATGTAGTGGAGGAGTGGAAGGTTGTAAGAACGAAGCCTAAGTCCAAGCGTCTTGTTTCAACTTTTTATTTGTTGTACAAGAAAACAATGCAAGCAAACGTAGAGGCCGAAGGCAAAACCTGTAGACAGAAAAGCAAATGTACGGTAGTGATGTGTTCAGCTGCTATGAGCGAATTAATGCTTATGCCGGGGTTCGGGCTATACTTATAGCCCAGGCGCGGACTGCATAGAAAGCACCGTCCAGCGGGGATGAAAATTGGCCTGAATACGGCCAGAAACACGGAACCTGTGTTTCTTACACTAGCTTTACCCTCAGTTACTTAAAGAAATGCATAACCAATCCTAACAAACAACACATCAACTTTTTGGGTCTTTTTGGGTATTTCACACGTGATATCCCCAGAGAGAAAACCTTCATAATTAATCACCTTATCACCTTATATTGATATCGAAAATGTGCGTAAGCCAGTTTAAGTACGGAAATCCAAAAACTAACATGAAGATCTTATTTCAGAACCAAGCTCGACTTCGAAATCTCTAGTAAAATTGAACTGTGTATAAGAATATAGATAACTAGTAGTATTGTGCTGTTAATGTAAAGTTATTTATATATGCGCTGTATGATGCTGTGCTGAAAACTAGTACTGTAATTGGATTAATTAACTTGTTATGTATTGTCCCGCTGAAAATGTATTATATAACAGAATTATGGGAACAACAACAACAACAACACACACACACGCACACACACACACACACACACACACACACACACACACACACACACACACACACACACACACACACATATGCACATACACGCAAACATTAGTTAAATTGTTGTTGAATTAAAATGTAATTTAATGGAAATGTAACTTGTAATGTAAAAGAAAACAAAATTAAAATTTCATTAAAAAAAAAAGACCAATGAAGAAGGATATGCTCACCGCCCAAAAAGAAAGAAAGAAAAAAAAAAAAAAAAAGAGGCAAAAAAGATGGGTTGAAGCAGCCTTACATGCAACTGAAGTCCAAAAAAAAAGAAAAAAAAAAAAGGTATATGTATTAGGTATATATAGGGTGTCTCAAAAAAAAGTACCTTGAAAGACATTGAAGTATCAGTAACGAGAAATGAAAAAACTAATATGTAAGCTAATACACTAATATGTACCCCAGACCAAGAAACCTACAACAACTGAAGACAAACATTCTCAGAGAAATCCAGAACATTCCACAGGAAACATTCCCCAATGTAATGAACAATATGGCAATGAGGATGCAGTCTGTCATTGGAAAACGGGGTGGCTACATTGATCACGTGGTGTGACAAAACAGACTATCTCAACTGAAAGCTGTGAACTGGGGACAAAACTTCTATGAACTGACTCTTACATCACGCAAAAATGATTTACCAAAAGATATATAGACCTGTCTGTAGTATTGAAAGAAAATCGGGTACTTTTATTTAGACACCCTGTATATGCTATTATCATCGAACGTTTATAATGCTGCCTTTCAAAACATGTGATTAAAGTATGCCTGCTCACCGACTATGTTCGCTGACCATAATTGAAAAAAAAAAAAAAAAAAAAAAAAAAAAAAAAAAAAAAAACCATCAACTTAAAGCTACGATCTTTAGCTTTCCATTGCGACAGATAACAGTTCGTAAAAACTTATATTGATTTAGTACGATACAAAAACAATGGTCCTGGTGAAGGCACTGAACCAACTTCAGTGCAACAAATTACAACAATCTATAAACTGGGATAATGGACAAATTCATAAATCATACACATAAAAAGAAGAACCCTAGACAAACATTGTGATATGCGTTACATGGGGAAACATTATACAGTGACTTAGTACGAAGCGGCAAAGTCCGAAAGTAATGGAATCGGCAAAATTCCGGCGCGAGTACCTGTGTACTTAAATTATGAATCTTCGCAGAGAAACCAAGCATCACGTATTGCAACCAAATTCATATGAACAAACCAACATTATATGCAACATAGGTACGGGATATGTAATAGTGATACAAAAATAACAAAAACATGCAGTGATTGAAAAAACAAAGATGAGTTTGTGAAAACCAATTTCTCTGAACGATACATTAAAACCGGTCAAAGTCAAAGTGACGCTTTGGTCAGTTGGAAGCATTATCGTAAATAACACAATAATATGCAGCCATCTAGTCTAATCATTGTTTCTATGCAAACCTAAATATATATATAGTAGACTTGGCAGATGATTCAAGCAGTTTTAGGCTCAGAGCCTGTATTTACATCTGTACAATCGTCAAGTTCAACTCTCAACCGTTACGGTTTTACTGGTGGTTCATGAACGTCCTTGTCTTGCAAACTTATTTTTCCTCTACCCAGCACGCGACTGATGTTAGACAAAACGTTCGTGATCAGAGCTCTGCTCGTCAGTTCACAAGGAGCTTTCCTCACCAGTATAATGA